>NW_024420192.1:821736-834041 GCF_014898765.1 Herpailurus yagouaroundi | reverse complement strand
AATGGAATACTACGTGGCAATGAGAAAAAATGAAATATGGCCTTTTGCAGCAACGTGGATGGAACTGGAGAGTGTGATGCTAAGTGAAATAAGCCATACAGAGAAAGAGAGATACCATATGGTTTCACTCTTATGTGGATCCTGAGAAACTTAACAGGAACCCTTGGGGAGGGGGAGGAAAAAAGAAAAAAAAAAGAGGTTAGAGTGGAGAGAGACAAAGCATAAGAGACTGTTAAAAACTGAGAACAAACTGAGGGTTGATGGGGGGTGGGAGGGAGGAGAGGGTGGGTGATGGGTATTGAGGAGGGCACCTTTTGGGATGAGCACTGGGTGTTGTATGGAAACCAATTTGACAATAAATTTCATATATTAAAAAAAAATTAAAAAAAAAGAAGTATACTAGCACTGGCTTTTCAGGGGTCCCAGAAGGAGAAGAGGGAGAGAGAAAGGGACAGAATGTTTATTTGAAGAAATAATGGTGGAAAAATTTCTTAACCTGGTGAAGGAAAGAGAAAACAAGGTCTGAGAAGCACAGGGATTCCCAAACAAGATGAACCCCAAGCTATCCACACCAAGACACATTATAATTGAAATGCCAAAAGTTTAAAAGATAAGAGAATCTTAACAGCAGCAAGAGAAAAACAACTAGTTGTATACATGGAAAACACCATAAGACCATAAACTAATTTTTTAGCAGAAACTTTGCAAATCAGAAAAGAGTGACTTACTATATCCAAAATTCTGAAAGGAAACATTTCAAATAAAGAATAGTCTACCTCGCAAAGTTATTGATCAGAATTGAAGGAAAAATAAAGATTTTCTCAGACAAGCAAAACCTGAGGGTATTTATCACCACTAAACTGGCTTTACAATAATTGTTAAACGGACTCCTTTAAGCTTAAAAGGTCATAAACAGAAATAAGAAAATACATGAAAAGAAAAATTTCTCTTTTTAAAATGTTTATTTTTGTGAGAAGGGAGGTGCAGAGAGGGGGTGGGAGGTACTGAGTATCCAAAGCAGGCTCTGCGCTAACAGCAGAGAGCCCAATGCGGGGCTTGAACTCATGAACCATGAGATCGTGACCTGAGCTGAGTCAGTGGCTCAACCTACTGAGCCACCCAGGTGCCCCAAGAAAAATTTCATCAATAAAAGCAAATATAGAGGCACCTAGGTGGCTCAGTCGGTTAAGTGTCTGACTTTGGCTCAGGTCATGATCTCGCGGTTCGTGGGTTTGAGCCCCGCATCAGGGTCTGTGCTGACAGCTCAGAGCCTGGAGCCTGCTTCAGATTCTGTGTCTTCCTCTCTCTCTGTCCCTCCCCTGCTCACACTCTGTGTCTCTCTCTCCCCCATCTCAAAAATAAATAAACATTTAAAAATTTTTTAAAAATAAAAGCAAATATACAGTAAAGGTAGTGATTCAACCACTTTTAAGGCTACTATGAATATTAATAGACAAAAGTAGTGAAATCAACTATAACTACAATAATTATGTAAGAGATAAAATTAAAAGATGTAAAATATGACATCCAAAACACAAGATGCAGGCTCAGGGGATATAATGTTTTTAGAATATAGTCACACTTAAGTGACTATCAAGTTAAAATAGACTGTTATGTATAAAGGTTATTATATATGAACCTCATGATAACCATGAGCCAAAAACCTATACTAGATAAACAAAATACAATGAGAAAGTAATTTAAACATTTAACATTTAAACTAAAGAAAGTCATCAAACCACAAGAGAAGAAAACATGAGAAGAAGAAACGAACAGAGAACAATAAAAACAACCAGAAAACAATTAACAAAATATAATAAGTGCAAACTTACCAACAATTACCTTAAATGTAAATGGACTAAATTTTACAATTAAAAAGTTTTAAAAGATTTTTTAAAAAGACCCACCTATATCATGCCTACAAGAGACTCACTTCAGATCTAAAGACACACACAAATTGAAAGTGAATGAGTGGGAAAAGATATTCCATGCAAATTGAAACAAAAAGAAAGCTGAGGTAGCAATACTTGTATCAGAGAAAATAACATTTTCGAATAGAACACAAGACAAATAAAGGCATTATATAATGGCAAAGGGGTCAATTCAATAATAGGATGTTTGTAAATATTTATGCACCCAACATAGAAACACCTAAATATATAAAGTAAATATCAATAGACGTAAAAGAATTGACAAAAATACAATAATAGTAGAGACCTTTAATACCCCACTTATATCAGTGTATAGCTCATTCAGACAGAAAATAAATAAGAAAATACCAACCTTAAAGGACACATTAGACCAGATGGACTTAATAGATATTTTCAGAACATTCCATCATAAAACAGCAGACTACACATTCTTTTCAAGTGCACATAGAACATTCTCCAGGATAGATCTTATGTTAGACCACGAAACAAGTCTCAATAAATTTAAGAAAGTGTACATTATATCAAGAATCTTTTCCATGTGGAGGAATTGGCAAAATGGGTGAAGGGGGGTGGGAATACAGGTTTCCAGTTATGGAAAGTCTAAGTCACAGGGATAAAAGGTATAGCATAGAGAATATAGTCAATGGTATTGTAATAGCATTATATGGTGACAGCTGGTAGCTACACTTGTGGTAAGTATAGCATAACATATAGAGTTGTCAAATAACTATGTTGTACACTTTAAACTAATATAACATTGTTTGTCAGCTATACTTTAATAAAAAAGAATAGATTGCTAATATCTCTAAAGCCCTTTATGTAACTTTCTCCTAAGAAAATGAGGTTTTTTTGCAACCACAATGGTATGAAACTATAATCAGTTACAAGAAGAAAATTGGGGAAAAAAACACAAACACTTGGAGGCTAAACAATATGCTACTAAACAATAAGTGGGCCAAAAGGGTAACACAAAAAAATAACTTGACACAAATGAAAATAAAAATACAACATCCCACATCTATGGGATGCAACAAAGGCAATCAAGGAGGGAAGTTCATGGCAATACAGGCCTACCTCAAGAAACAAGAGACAAGGTGTAGGGGGAAGATGGTGGAGTGGGAGGACCCTGAGCTCACCCTATCCCACGTTTACAACTAGATATCCTCCACATCCAAGTCAATAAACTAGAGAGTGATCTGAAGACTGACAGAACAAACTCCACAACTAAATATAAAGAATAAGCTGCATCTGAAAGGTTAGGAAAGTCAGAAAGGTGGAGAGAGGCTACCCACAGGAGGGAGGAAGCTGCATGCAGAGGGCAGAGAAGTGGGCCCTCACACCAGGGAGCTCACACAGGGAAGACTAATTCCCATAATGTTGGGGTTTGAAAAATCAGAAAAGCTAAATTCCCTGTTTATAAAACCAGTGGGACTTGGAGCCTAGAGTTTTAAAAGTCAGCTAACTTAGCACTGGGCGAGCCAGGAAGGCCAATGAGAGCTAGGTCAATGCCCGTAAAGAGACAGCAGCCTACAAAGCAAAACAACATAAAAACATCAGTTTACACAGTGCCAGGGTCAAATGGGAGACAGACCTGTTCATGCTGATTTTAGAGAATGTTGGGAGACTTTGTTGAAAATGTGGAACCTGGCAGGCACCATTTTCTTCCCCCCAACCCAGAGCATAAATGTAGAGCCACCTGTGGGAGGTATGGCTGCACTGTCAGTGGTAGCCTGGCCAAGGGCTCAGGGGAAATTTTGTTAAAGCCGTATATGTGCCCCACCCAGCCACAGTGTACTCAGACATGCACACCCAGCCACCATTGCACACCACACCCAGATGCCAAGTGCACAGTTGCCACCACACATTGCAACCAGCCACTGCACTGTATGCCCCCCAAGCAACTGTCAGAAGCTGGGTGCAGCCAAACCCAGCCATTATTGCACCACAAAGCCCTCAAACACCACAGCACTTTAGGAGATCCAGCATAGGACTAGTGGCCCAGTGCATTGTTTTCTTATACTGATGCCCTGCTCCCAAGTTCCCCAATAGGCAAGGCCCCTCAGAGCTGTCCTGTCTCGGCCCCAATAACACCATAGAGAGCAACCACAGTAGGCAGAGAGTCAGTGCAGACAACTGCACTGAAAGGAAAAGTGACACAGACACAACAACAGGGCATAAGCAACACACATAGGATACTCTCCTGAAGTGCCACATTGTGGTAGCACATGGGACACTGCACTGCAGGGCACTCCAGGAATTCCCCTTCATAAATTCACTACTTTCAAGAGCAGAAGACATAGCTGACTTTTCTAACACAAAGAAACAGACTCGCAGAAGCAGACAAAATGAGAAGATAGAGAAATTTATCCCAAATTAAAGAACAGGACAAGGTCATGGCCAGAGATCCAAGTAAAGCAGATTTAAGTAACATTACTAATAGAAAATTTAAAGCAACGATCATAAGGATACTCACTGGATTTGAGAAAAAAGTGGAAGACATGAGTGAGACTGTTAAAACAAAGATAAGAAATAACAAAGCAGAGATAAAGGGCTTGATAAATGAAATCAGAAACATGGTTGATGGAATGAGTAGTAGGATGGAAGAATAAGAGGGATGAAACAGTGACCTAGAAGATGGAGTAATGGAAAGTAATCAAGCTGAACAAAAGAGAGAAAAAAGAATTACACAATATGAGAATAGACTTAGGGAACTCGGTGATTCCATCAAATGTATTAACATTTGTATAATAGGAGTCCCAGAAGAAAGGAGAGAGAAAAGAGGGCAGACAATTTATTTGAAGAAATAGCTGAAAACCCCCCTAACCTGGGGAAAGAAACAGAGAACCAGATTCAAGAGGTATAGAGAACTCCCATCAAAATCAACACAAGCATACTCACACCAAGACATATTGTAATTAAATTTGTAAAATACAGTGATAAAGAAAAAAGTCAAAAGCAGCAAGACAAAAGAAATCAGTAACTTACTGTTCCCAATGGGAATACCCATAAGGCTAGCAGGAGACTTTTCAACAGAAACTTGGCAAGCCAGAAGGGAGTAATATGATATATTCAAAGTGCTAAATGAGAAAAATCTGCAGCCAAGAATACTGTCTCCAACAAGACTATCATTCATAATAAAAGAAGAGATAAAAAGGTTTCATAGATAAACATAAACAAAAGGAGTTTGTGACCATTAAACCAGCCCTTCAAGATATATTAAGGGGGACTCTTTGCATGGAAAGGAGAGACCAAAAGTGACAGTACAAAGGTAGGAAACACCAAAGCAGTGAAAATGAATATTTCAGTAAAAAAATCAGTCAAGGTTGGGGGGGCACCTAGGTTGTTCAGTCAGTTAAGCTTCCGACTTCGGCTTAGGTCATGATCTCACGTTTCGTGAGTTCGAGCCCCACATTGGACTCTATGCTGACAGATCGGAGCCTGGAGTCTGCTTCAGATTCTGTGTCTCCCTATCTCTCTGCCCCTCCCCTGCTTGCACTTTTAATCTCTCTCTTAAAAATAAACAAACATTTTAAAATTTTTTTTAAAAATCAGTCGAGGAACTCACAAAATAAAAGGATATAAAATATGACAACATATGCCTAAAATGTAGGAAGGAGAGGAGAAAAGAATGAGTTCAAACTTCAATGACCATCAATTTAATATAGACTGCTATATGCAGAAAAGGTTATATATAAACCTAATGGTAACCACATATCAAAAACCACTAACAAACATGCAAAGAATAAAGAGGAAGAAATCCAAATATATCACTAAAGAAAATAAACAAACCATAAAAGAGAGAAAGAAAAGAAAGGATCACAGAAAACTTCAGAAATAACCACAAAACAGGTAACAAAATGGCAATAAATACATATCTACGCATAGTTACTTTGAATGCAAATGAACTAAATGCTCCAATAAAAAAATAAGGTGACAGAATGGATAAAAAGAATAGACAAGATCCATGTACATACTGCCTACAAGAGAACCACTTTAGACTGAAAGACACTTGCAGATTGAAAGTGAGGGGAGAGAGAAACATCTATCATGCAAATGAATATTCAAAGAAAGCCAGAGTAGCAATATTTATATCAGACAAAATAGATTTGAAACAAAGACTGTAACAAGAGACTAAGACACTATATAATCATAAAGGGGACAATCCAAAAATAATATCTAACAATTGTAAATGTTTAGGCATCCAACATAGGAGTGCTCAAATACATAAAACAGTTAATAACAATCATAAATGAATAATCAATAATAATACAACAATACTCGGGGTCTTTAACACGCTACTTACATCAATGGAAAGATCATCTAAACAAAAAGTCAACCAAAAAAAATGGCTTTAAATGACACACTAGAACAAATGGATTTAATAGCTATATCCAGGACATTCCATCTTAAAACAGAAGAATACACATTCTTTTCAAGTGGACATGGAAAATTCTCCAGAATAGACCACATATTAGCCCACAAAGCTAGCCTAAACAGATTCAAGAAGATCAAAGTCATACCATGCAACTTTTATTTTTTTTTAATGTTTATTTATTTTTGAGAGAGAGAACAGGAGGTGGAGGGGCAGAGAGAGGGGGACAGAGGATCTGAAGTGGGCTCTGTGCTGACAGCAGTGAGACCAATGCGGGGCTCAAACTTATGAACTGTGAGATTATGGCCTGAACAGAAATCAGACACTCAACTGACTGAACCACCCAGGAGCCCCATCATGCAACTTTTCTGATCACAATGCTATGAAAAAAAATGGAAAGACCATAAATATATGGAGGTTAAATAACATGCTACTAAACTATGAATGGCTCAACCAGAAAATAAAAGAAGAAATAAAAAGGTACATGGAAACAAATGAAAATGAAACAAATTGGTCCAAAACTGATGCAGCAAAATTGGTTCTAAAACAGAAGTTTATAACTCTGGTTTCTCTTCAGATCGAACAAATCTTTCGCCTTTTACTAAAACAGAAGTTTATAGCAATACAGGACTACCTCAAGAAGCAAGAAAAATCTCAAATAAAAAACCTAACCTTACAACTAAAGGATCTAGAAAAATAACAACAAACAAAACCCAAAACTAGCAAAGAGAAAGAAATAATAAGGCTTAGAGCAGAAATAAATGATATAGGACCTAAAAAAAACACCCAATAGCATAGATCAATGAAACAAGGAGTTTGTTCTTTGAAAAAAATGAATAAAATTGATAAACGCCTAGTCAGATTTATCAAGAAAAAAGAGAAAGAACTCATAAATTAATTAATTCACAAATGAGAGAGGAGAAATAATAACCATCATCACAGAAATACAATTATAAAATAATATTATGAAAATATATGCTATCAAATTTGACAACATGGAAGAAATGGATAAACATATAAAATACCAAAACTGAAATAGGAACAAATAGAAAATTTGCACAGACCAATAACCTGCAAAGAAATTGAATCAGTAATCAAAACACTCCCAACAAACAAAAGTCCAGGACCAGACGGCTTCATGGGTAAATTCTACAAACATTTAAAGAAGAGGCAATACCTATTCTTCTCAAACTATTCAAAAAAAAAAATAGAAAATAAAGGAAAACTTATCATTTCATTCATGAAGCCAGCATTACTCTAATAGCAAAACCAGATAAAGACATTATTACAAAAGAGAACTACAGGCCAAATCCCTGATGAACAGATGCAAAAATCCTCAATAAAACACTAGCAAACTGAATCCAACACCTGACCCAGCAACTTTTTTCTAGATATGTCTCCTGAGTCAAGGGAAAAAAAGCAAAAGTAAACTATTGGGACTTCATCAAAATAAAAAGCTTCTGCACAGTGAAGGAAACAATAAACAGAACTGAAAGGCAACCTATGGAATGGGAGAAGATATTTGCAAATGACATATCTAATAAAGGGTTAGTATCTAAAATACATAAACAACCTAACTCAACACCCATAAAACAAATGATCCAATTAAAAATGGGCCAAATACATGAACAGACACTTCTCCAAAAAAAAAAAAATCGAGATGGCCAACAGACACATGAAAAGAGATTCATCATCACTTACCATCAGGGCAATGTAAATCAAAACTACAATGAGATATCAACTCACAGCTGTCAGAATGGCTAAAATCAACAACACAAGAAACAACAGGTGTTGGTGAGGAAGGTGTAGAAAAGGAACACTTGTGCACTGCTGTTGGGAATGCAAAATTGTGCAGCCAGTGGGGGAAACAGTATGGAGTTTCCCCAAAAAGTTAAAAATAGAACTACTCTATGATCCATCAATGACACTACTGAATATTTACCCAAAGAATACAAGAACATTAATTCAAAGGGATACATGCACCCTTATGTTTGTAGTACCATTATTTACAATAGCCATAGTATGGAAGCAGCTCAAGTGTCCACTGATTGATGAATAAAGAAATAAAATGTGGTGTGTATATATATATAGAATGGAATATTATTCATCTATAAAAATGAATGAAATCTTGCTATTTACAACAACACGGGTGGAGCTAGAGAGTATTATGCTAAGCAAAATAAGTCAGTCAGAGAAAGACAAATACCATATGATTTCACTCATATATAGAATTTAAGAAACTAATGAGCAAAGGGGAAAAAAGGGAAAGAAAAGGACAAACCAGGAAATGGACTCTTAATTAAAGAGAACGAACTGATCATTACTGGATGGGAAGAGAGGGTGGTTGGGTTAAATTAGTGATGAGCACTGAGGATTTCACTTCTTGTGATGAGCACTGGGTGATGTGTGGAATTATTGAACCACTATATTGTATCCTAAAGCTAATATAACACTGTATGTTAAGTAACTGGAATTAAAATAAAAACCTAGGGGCACCTGGGTGGCTCAGTTGGTTAAGCATTCGACTTCAGTTCAGGTCATGATCTTGCAGTTTGTGAGTTCAAGCCCCATGTCAGGCTCTGTGCTAATAGCTCAGATCCTGGAGCCTGCTTCAAATTCTGTGTCTCCCTCTCTCTCTCTGCCCCTCACCCACTTGCAATCTGTCTCTGTCTCTCAAAAATAAATAAACATTAAAATTTTTTTCAAAAACTAAAAAAAGAAGTTATTTTAAAAGAAGAGAAAATAAACACTATGATAGTCATCAAAAAAAAGAACCAAAAAAACTCAAAGAATCCAATTTTGCACCTAAAGGAACTAGAAAAAGAACAAATCCTAATGTTAAGAGAAGAAAGGAAATAATAAAGATAAGAGTGGAAAGAAAGAAAATAAAGACTAAAAAACAATTTTAAAAAATTAATAAAAGAGCTGGGTCCTTGAAAAGATAAATAAAATTGACAACCCTTTAGGTAGACTCATCAAGAAAAAGAAAGAGTGCCCAAATAAAATCAGAGATAAAACAGAAGTTACAACCAATACCACAAAAATACACAGGATTATAAGGATCACCATGAGCAATTATATACCAATGAATTGGACAACTTAGAAGAAATGAAAGAATTACAGAAGCACACAATCTTGCAACACTAAATCATGAAGAAATAGAAAATCTGTGTAGCCAATTACTAGTAATGATACTCAATCAGCAATCAAAACCTTCCAATGAAAGTCCAGGACCAAATAACTCCATTGGTGAATTTTACTCAACATTCAAATGTTTCATATCTATTCTTCTCAAACTATTCTGAACAATTCAAGAAGAGAAACCTTCACAAATTCATTTTATGAAGCCAGCATTACCCTGATACCAAAAGCAAGCAAAGCTGCCACAAAAAAAAGAAAATTATAGATCAATATATCTGATGAACAAATGCAAAAATCCTTAAAACAATATTAGCAAACCAAATTCAACAATACATTAAAAGGATCATTCACTATGATCAAATGGGATTTTAAATGCAGAAAAAGAATTTGACAAAATTCAACAACCTTTTATGATGAAAGCTCTCAACAAAGTAGGTATAGAGGGAATGTACTTCAACCTAATAAAGGTCATATATTAAAAACTCTCAGCTAACATCATAGTGGTGAAAAGCTGAAAGGTTTTCCTCTAAGATCAGGAAGAAGATAAGGATGCCCACTCTCACCACTTTTATTCAACACTGTATTGGAAGTTCCAGCCACAGCAATATGCAAGAAAAAGAGATTTAAAAGGCATCTAAACTCAAAAGAAAGAAATAAAACTGTCACTATTTGCAGATGACATAGTACTATATGTGGAAAATGCTGCAGACTCTACCAAAAAGCTTTAGAACTAATAAATGAATTCAGTGAAGGTGAAGGATATAAAATTAATATTCATAAATCTGCTGCATATCTGTACACTAATAACAAACTATCAAGAAGATAAATTAATAAAACAATCCCATTTGCAATTGCATCAAAAAGAATAAAATGCCAAGGAATAAATTTAACCAAGAAAGTGAAAGACCCATACTCTGAAAACTGTAAGACATTGATGAAGGAAATTGAACAAGATGCAAATAAATGGAAATATATACCATTCTCATGGATTGTAGAATTAATATTTTTTAAATGTCCATACTACCCAAAGCAATCTACAGATTCAATGTGCGATCCTTATCAAAACACCAATAGCGTTCTTCATAGGACTGGGACAATTAATCCTGAAATTTGTATAGAACACCAAAAGACCCCAAAAAGCCAAAACAATATTGAGAAAGAACAAACCTGGAGGTATCACACTCTCAGATCTCACCATACTACAAAGCTATAGTAACCAAAATGGTATGTTACTAGCACATGGTAACACATAGATCAAAGGAACAGGATAGCCCAAAAATATACCCACCCCTAAATGGTCAAATAATCTATGAAGAAGGAGGTAAGAATATACAATGGGAAAAAGATACTCTCTTCAATAAATGACGTTACAGCTAGATGCAAAAAAAAAAGAAGGAAAGAAAGAAAGAAAAGAAAGAAAGAAAGAAAGAAAGAAAGAAAGAAAGAAAGAAAGAAAGAAAAACTGGACCTATATCTTACACCATACGTAAAAATTAACTCATAATGGATTGATGACTTGAATGTAAGACCTGGAACCATGAAATTCCTAGAAGAAAATTAGAAAGTAAGCTCCTTGACATCAATCTTAATGATATTTTGGGGATCTGATACCACTAGCAAGAAAAACAAAAATAAACAAATGAAACTACATCTATCTGAAAAGCTTCTGCACAGGGGTACCTGGGTGGCTCAGTCAGTTAAAAGCCTCTGACTTCAGCGCAGATCATGATTTCACAGCTCCTGAGATTGAGCCCTCATTGGGTTTTGTGCTGACAACTTAGAACCTAGAGCCTGCTTTGGATTCTGTGTCTCCTTCTCTCTCTGCCCCTCCCCTGATCTCTCTCTCTCTCTCTCTCAAAAATAAATAAACACTAAAATTTTTTAAATAAAAAAATAATTAAAAAATAAAAAGCCTTTGCACAGTGAAGGAAGCTATCCACAAAACGAAAAGGCAATGAGAAAATATTTGCAAATCATATATCTGATAAGGAGGCTTATAACCAAAATATGTAAAGAATGCATAGAAGTCAACAGTTATTTATATATTTACTTATTTAAATATGAAATTTATTGTCAAATTGGTTTCCATACAACACCCAGTGCTCATCCCAACAGGTGCCCTCCTCAATGCCCATTACCCACTTTCCCCTCCTTCCCACCCCTCATCAACCCTCAGGTTATTCTCAATTTTTAAGAGTCTCTTATGGTTTGCTTCCCTCCCTCTCTAACTTGTTTTTTTCCCTTTTCCCTCCCCATGGTCTTCTGTTAAGTTTCTCAGGATACACATAGGAGTGAAAACATATGGTATCTGTATTTGTATGACTTATTTCACTTAGCATAACACTCTCCAGTTCCATCCACGTTGCTACAAAAGGCCATATTTCATTCTTACTCATTGCCAAGTAGTATTCCACTGTGTATATAAACCACAATTTCTTTATCCATTCATCAGTTGATGGAAATTTGGGCTCTTTCCATACTTGGGCTATTGTTGAAAGTGCTGCTATAAACATTGGGGTACACATGTCCCTGTGTATCAGCACTCCTGTATCCCTTGGGTAAATTCCTAGCAGAGCTATTGCTGGGTCATAGGGTAGATCTATTTTTAATTTTTTGAGGAACCTCCACACTGTTTTCCAGAGTAGCTGCACCAGTTTGCCTTCCCACCAACAGTACAAGAGGGTTCCCATTTCTCCACATCCTCTCCAGCATCTATAGTCTCCTGATTTGTTCATTTTGGCCACTCTGACTGGCGTGGGGTGATATCTCAGTTTGGTTTTGATTTGTATTTCCCTGATAAGCAGTGACGTTGAGCATCTTTTCATGAGCCTGTTGGCCATCTGGATGTCTTCTTTAGAGAA
>NW_024420192.1:821203-821636 GCF_014898765.1 Herpailurus yagouaroundi | reverse complement strand
GCCTGTTGGCCATCTGGATGTCTTCTTTAGAGAAGTGTTTATTCATGTTTTCTGCCCACTTCTTCACTGGATTATTTGTTTTTCAGGTGTGGAATTTGGTGAGTTCTTTATAGATTTTGGATACTAGCCCTTTGTCCGATATGTCAATTGCAAATATCTTTTCCCATTCTGTCAGTTGCATTTTACTTTTGTTGATTGTTTCCTTTGCAGTGCAGAAGCTTTTTATCTTCATGAGGTCCCAATAGTTCATTATTGCTTTTAATTCCCTTGCCTTTGGAGATGTGTCAAGTAAGAAATTGCTGCAGCTGAGGTCAGAGAGGTTTTTTTCCTGCTTTCTCCTCTAGGGTTTTGATGGTTTCCTGTGTCACATTCAGGTCCTGCATCCATTTTGAATTTATTTTTGTGAATGGTGTCAGAAAGTGGTCTAGTTTCA
>NW_024420192.1:751857-821103 GCF_014898765.1 Herpailurus yagouaroundi | reverse complement strand
TTTTTTTTTTTTTTTTTTTGCATTGGATATTCTTTCCTGTTTTGTCAAAGATTAGTTGGCCATACGTTTGTGGGTCTAGTTCTGGGGTTTCTATTCTATTCCATTGGTCTATGTGTCTGTTTTTGTGCCAATACCATGCTGCTTGATGATTACAGCTTTGTAATAGAGACTAAAGTCTGGGATTGTGATACCTCCCGCTGTGGTCTTCCTCTTCAATATTACTTTGGCTATTCGGGATCTTTTGTGTTTCCTTACAAATTTTAGGATTGCTTGTTCTAGCTTCGAGAAGAATGCTGGTGCAATATTGATTGGGAATGCATTGAATGTGTAGATTGCTTTGGGTATTATTGACATTTTAACAATATTTTTTCTTCCACTCCATGAGCACGGAATGTTTTTCCATTTCTTTGTATCTTCTTCAATTTCCTTCATAAGCTTTCTATAGGTTTCAGCATACACATCTTTTACATCCTTGGTTAGGTTTAGTCCTAGGTATTTTATAATTCTTGGTGCAATTGTGAATGGGATCAGTTTCTTTATTTGTCTTTCTGTTGCTTCATTATTGGTGTATAAAAATGCAACTGATTTCTGTACATTGATTTTGTATCCTGTGACTTTGCTGAGTTCATGTATCAGTTCTAGCAGACTTTTGGTGGAGTCTATCGGGTTTTCCATGTATAGTATCATGTCATCTGCAAAAATTGAAAGCTTGACTTCATCCTTGCCAATTTTGATGTCTTTGATTTTCTTTTGTTGTCTGATTGCTGATACTAGCACTTCCAACACTATGTTAAAAAACAGCGGTGAGAGTGGACATCCCTGTCGTGCTCCTGATCTCAGGGGGAAAGTTCTCAGTTTTTCCCCATTGAGGATATTAGCTGTGGGCTTCTCATAAATGGCTTTGATGATGTTTAAGTATGTTCCTTCTATTCTGACTTTCTCAAGCGTCTTTATTAAGAAAGGATGCTGAATTTTGTCAAATGCTTTTTCTGCATCCATTGACAGGATCATATGGTTCTTATCTTTTCTTTTATTAATGTGACATATCACACTGTTTGATTTGCAAATATTGAACCAGCCCTGCAGTCCAGGAATGAATCCCACTTGATCAAGGTGTATAATTCTTTTTATATGCTGTTGAATTCCATTTGCTAGTGCCTTGGTGAGAATTTTTGCATCCATATTCGTCAGGGATGTTGGCCTGTAGTTCTCTTTTTTTTGCTGGGTCTCTGTCTGGTTTGGGAATCCAAGTAATGCTGGCTTCATAGAATGAGTCTGGAAGTTTTCCTTCCCTTTCTCTTTTTTGGAACAACTTGAGAAGGGTAGGTATTATGTTTGCTTTAAATTTCTGGTAGAATTCCCCTGGGAAGCCATGTGGTCCAGGACTTATTTGTTGGGAGATTCTTTGATAACTGATTCAATTTCTTCACTAGTTATGGATCTATTCAAATTTTCTATTTCTTCCCGTTTGAGTTTTGGAAGTTTGTGGGTGTTTAGGAATTTGTCCATTTCCTCCAGGTTGCCCAGCTTGTTGGCATATAATTTTTCCTCCAGGTTGTCCAGCTTGTTGGCATATAATTTTTCATAGTATTCCCTGATTGTATTTCTGAGGGATTGGTTGTAATAATTCCAATTTCATTCGTAATTTTATCTATTTGGGTCATCTCCCTTTTCTTTTTGAGAAGCCTGGCTAGAGGTGCATCAATTTTGTTTATTTTTTCAAAAAACCAACTCTTGGTTTCATTGATCTTCTCTACTGTTATTTTAGATTCTATATTGTCTATTTCTTCTCTAATCTTTATTATTTCTCTTCTTCTGCTGGGTTTGGGGTGCCTTTGCTGTTCTGCTTCTAGATCCTTTAGGTATGCTGTTAGATTTTGTATTTGAGATTTTTCTTGTTTCTTGAGATAGGCCTGGATTGCAATGTCCTGTACTCTCAGGCCTGCCTTCACTGCATCCCAAAGGGTTTGGATTGTTGTATTTTATTTTTATTTGATTCCATGTATTTTTAAATTTCTTCTCTAATTTCCTGGTTGACCCATTTGTTCTTTAGTAGGATGTTCTTTAACCTCCATGCTTTCGGAGGTTTTCCAGACTTTTCCTGTGGTTGATTTCAAGCTTCATAGCATTGTGGTGTGAAAGTGTGCATGGTATGATCTCAATTCTTGTATACTTATTGAGAACTGTTTTGTGACCCAGTATGTGATCTGGGAGAATGTTCCATTTGCACTCGAGAAGAAAGTATATTCTACTGCTTTGTGATGTAGAGTTCTAAATGTATCTGTCAAGTCCATCTGGTCCAATTTATTGTTCAGGGCCCTTGTTTCCTACTGATTCTCTGTCTAGATCTGTCCATTGTTGTAAGTGGGGTATTAAAGTCCCCTGCAATTGCCACATTCTTATAAATAAAGTTGCTTATGTTTGTGATTTATTGTTTTATATATTTGGGGGCTCCTGTATTCAGCACATACACATTTGTAATTGTTAGCTCTTCCTGATGGATAGAACCTGTAATTATTATATAATGCCCTTCTTCATCTCTTGTTCAAGCCTTTATTTTTTTGTTTCTTCCAATAATAAATTTATTTTTTTTACAGATAAAGGGTAATTTTATTATTTTTTATGCAAAATTTATTGTCAAATTGGTTTCCACACAACACCCAGTGCTCATCCCAAAAATTGCCTTCCTCAATACTGAACTCACCCTCCCCTCCCCCCCCTTTAATTTAAAGTCTAGTTTGTCTGATATAAGTATGGCTACTCAGGCTTTCTTTTGACTTCCAGTAGCATGATAGATAGTTCCCTCTATGCTTTTTTTTTTTATCTCTCTTTATCTCAGCTTCCTCTTTTTCCATAATTTTATCTTCCAGTTCACCTATTCTCTCCTCTGCCTCTTCAATCCGTGCTATGGCCGCCTCCATTTTATTTTGCACCTCATTTATAGCATTTTTTAGTTCCTCACGACTATTTTTTAGTCCCTTGATCTCTAGCAATAGATTCTCTGCTGTCCTCTATGCTTTTTTCAAGCCCAGCAATTAATTTTATGACTATTATTCTAAATTCGTGTTCTGTTATATTGCTTAAATTGGTTTTGATCAATTCGTTAGCTGTCACTACTTTCTGGAATTTCTGTTGCGGAGAATTCTTCCATTTTGTCATTTTTGGTAGTCCCTGCAGTAGCTCCAAACTGCAGGTCACTTCCCCTGTGGCCATCTGGAGAAACTTGTTGGTGGGCGGGGCCACAGTCAGACCAGATGTCTGCCACCAGCCCAACTATGGGGCCACAGTCAGACTGGTGTGTATCTTGTCTTCCCTTCTCCCAGAGGCAGGACTCACTGTGGAGTGGTATGGCTCCTATCTGGGCTGCTTGCACACTGCCAGGCTTGTGGTGCTGCTTTGATGTGATCTGGCCAAGGGCGTATTAGATGGGGTGGATCTGCAAGGTGCACAGGGGCAAGAGGGGCAGGCTTAGGTAGCTTTGCCATCAGTGGTCTCCTGCAGGAGGGGCCCTGCCGCACCGGGAGGGAGGCAGGCTTACAGGAGGGATGGATCCACAGAAGCACAGTGTTGGGTGTTTGAGCGGTGCAAGCAAGTTCAGTGACTGGAACTGGTTCCCTTTGGAATTTTGGCTGGGGGATGGGAGAGAGAGATGGCCCTTGCCAAGGCTTTTGTTCCCCCACTGAACTCTGTCCTTCCGGGACTCAACAGCTCTCCCCCTGGTGTCCTCTCACCATCCCCACTCTCCGACAGCAGAGCTGTTGACTTTTAACATTCCAGATGTTAAGTCCCACTGGCTGTCAGAACTCAGAATCTGGTGTCTCCACTTTTGCAAGCCAGACTTTGGGGGCTCTTCTTTGCCTGGTGGGCTGCCCCTCCACTGCCCCGGCTCACTCCCACCAGTCCACATAGCACAAACTGCCTCTCTGCCCTTCCTACCCTTCCTACCCTCTTCTGTGGGCCTCTTGTCTATGCTTGGCTCTGGAGAGTCCGTTCTGCTAACATTCTGGCAGTTTTCTGGGTTGTATAGGCAGATGTGGGTGGGATCCAAGCAATCAGCAGGACGAGGTGAGCCCAGTGTCTTCCTATGCTGCCATCTTCTCCACAAGTCAACAGTTTAAAACAATCCAATTTAAAAATCAGCCAAAGATCTGAATAAATATTCTCCAAAGAAGAAATACAGATGGCCAATAGGTACATGAAAAGATGCTCAACATCACTCATCATCAGGGAATTGCAAATGAAAACAACAATGAGATATCACTTCACGTGTCAGTATAGATATTTTCAAAAAATAAAAAGAAATAACAAATGTTGGCAAAGATATGTAGAAAAGGGAACTCTCATACACCATTGGTGGGAATGTAAATTGGTGCAGTCACTATGGAAAACAGTGTGGAGGTTTGGTCCAGCTTTTCCACTTCTGGGTATTTACCCAAAGAAAATGAAAACACTAACTGAAAAAGATATATGCACTCCCCAAGTTCATTACACCAGTATTTACAACAGACAAGATATGGAGGCAACCCAACTGTGCATCAATACATGAATGGATAAAGATACACACAATGGATACACACAATGGAATTATTACTTAGCCATAAAAATGAATGAAATATTGCCATTTACAACAACATGAATGGATCTGAAGTATATTACGGTAAGTGATACAAGTCAGACAGAAAAAGACAAATACCATGTGATTTCACTTATATGTGAAAACAAACAAACAAAAAAACAAGGAAAAACCACATTCATAGATACAGAGAACAGATGGACAGTCAGCAGAGAGGGAGATTTGGAAGTTGGGTAAAATGGCTGAAGGGAATCAAGAGATACAAACTTCCAGTAATAAAATAAATGAGGGATGAAAATGTAATGTACAACATGGGCAATATAGACAATAATATTGTATTAATTTTGTATGTTGACAGATGATAACTAGACTCATGGTGATGCTTTCATAGTGCATATAAATGTCAAATCACTGTTTTGTACACCTAAAACTAATATAGCATTATATGTCAGTCATCCTTCAATAAAATAAAAAGCACCCTAAACAACTGTATAATAAAGGAGCTATGATTTAGTAGAGACATGTATGAATCTAGGGGTTTTACATAATTATAAGTTCAATAAGTTTCAAAGGTATAATGTGCTGCCTTATTGGAAATTTTGAGCTGAATTGTCCAAAATGTAGTGATCAGAACAAAGGAAGAGACAGTTATGCTTTCCTTTGCCCTAGGCAGACTATACCTCGAGGGCTGTTGTGGTTGAGGAGCCCACAATTTTTAATTTTTTTAATTATGTATTTATTTTTGAGAGAGCAAGAGAGAGCATGAGTCGGGGGGAAGGGGCAGAGAGAGAGAGGAGACAGAATCCAAAGCAGGCTCCAGGCTCTGAGCTGTCAGCACAGATCCCAATGTGGGACTCAAGCCCACAAACCATGAGACTGTGACCTGAGCCAAAGTCAGACACTTAACAGACTGAGCCACCCAGGTGCCCCACCCTACACTTTTCTTATGTGGAATTTTTAAATTTATTTTCAATTCCAGTATAGTTAACATACAGCATTATATTAGTTTCAGGTGTACAATATAGTGATTCAACAATTCCATATATCACCCAGTGCTCATCACAAGTGCACTCCTTAATCTCCATCACCTATTTAATCCATCACCCTCTCCCCTCCCCTCTGGTAACCATTAATTTGTTCTCTACAATTAAGAGTCTATTTCTTGGTACAAGGGGGGGGGCATAATTTCTCAAAAGGAAGGGCATAAAGAAAGCAATTTGTTGGAAGGAGGTGACTGGAGGACTTGTCTCAATGTTTACTTGCATAGCAAGCACATGAGTTTTGCTTAGATTATTGGTTTATTAGTCATGGCTTTGGGGCATGCTAAAGTTTCACCCAAGCTAGCCTTTGTTGCTATCACTGGTGGTAGATAAAAGGTGGACATTCCTGGTATACCATAGCGTTCTGTTCCAGGACAAAGACCATCCAATTATCCCTAAGGGATTGATTGGGGCAGGGGGTGAGGAGAAGGGGGAAGGAGGGAGAATTGTTAGGAGAACGGTTAAGCAGAGGAGAAATCCCCAGAGCAAAACTTCCAAATAGAAGAGTTCCTCACAACAGGATGAAGCAAGGCCTTTCCAGACAGAGAAACCACAGGCTGCTGGTACTGAGTCAGTGCCAGCAGGTGACCTAGTTAGAGGGGTGTGTGGCTTGAGGGAGTCAATGTGCTAAAAAGCCCCACAGATGTTGCAAGCAGGCAACAGAGAATGAAGAGGGGATCTTAAAAAGTAGAGTTAACTATATCTTCAGGCACCCATATCCAGTGGGAAAAGCAGTTTTCTGTTGCTCCTGGCTGCCTTCAAGAAGCTGAAATATCCAGAGTGCAGTGGAGCCAGGCTGCACTAAGATATTACCCAGTTGAGGCCCACTGAAGATAGCACAGTGGGGGATGAACAAATGCAAGTTGCTTTTGAGGTCACATTTTGAAACTGGGGTAATAACACATATTTTCCAAGCGTTAACTCAAGATCTAAGATGAATAGGGCACCATGAGGTTAGGGAAAAAGAATCATCCATTAGGTGACCCCTCCCTGACCCTACAGCTTTGCTCTTGAATTATTTCCAATCAGAACTGAAAGGCTCTGAGTTCAACCTCTTCATTGTGCTGGCAGGGAAACTGAGGCTTAAAGGGGTGAAGGCCTACTTCACAGTCACACAGTGAGTGAACACAACAGTCATTAGGCTAAAACCAAGGTCTAATGACAGTACTCCTTCTACCATACTCCCCTACCCAGCTTGGCTCTGAGCTCTTCTCAATGCACTAAAATGCAGACTATAGACCAGCCCTGCCTTGCCTCTCTCCAGCCATCTTTCCATTCTACTTCCTACCTTGGCCCTGAAAAACAGCAAGGCAAAGCTGTGGGCAGTCCTCCAGATTTATGCAGGGTGAAACACAGTGCTATGAGAATGATAAGCACAGCTTAAGATGTGGACATGAAGGAACAACTCCCAGAGGTTTTCTCAATGCTGGGTAAGTGACGTTTTAAGCATTTTTCAAAGCATGTTATTATCCTTGCACTTAACGTTGCTGTTGGCAATAGTGTGATGGGAATAAAGCCAAAATTCCCCAAGATAAACAAATAGACACTCAGCCCCAGACTGAGCTTCAGGTAACCTGCTGCCACTAGACATTCTGGCTCCCTCAGCACAAGAATTGGGTTCCTGGGTCCTACACAGCTCTGGACAGATCTCTGGCGGCACAAAATATTGAAATTTTGAAGACAACCCTGCTTTTTAAAGGAAGGGAGTACTATACTCCAGCCCCAGCCCTCTATCTCCAGAAAAAATGGAAGTACAGGAGATAAGAATGTGCGTCCGCCCACCAAGTTGGCAGCCTGGATTCAAGGATTAAGCTCAAGGACATAAAGCCCTCAGAGATGGATCTGACATGACTCCACCATTAAGGTACTCACAGTCCTGGAGGCATGGAAAGATAAGTAATGGCAGAATGAGGGAAAGTAACGTGTTCTATGCAAAGACAGGATGGTGATAACAAAGGCAGAAAGGCTCTGTCCTTATTTTCTTATCTGTCCACATTGCTGCCACTGCCCCTCTGAGCCTCAGTTCCTCATCTAAAAAAAAAATCAAAGAACTCAACCAAGCAGGTCTCAAAACAGGCCTATTAATCAGAATTACCTGATGAGATTACTTAAAATACAGATTTTGAAGCTCCACCTCAGAAACTGATCTAGATGGTTTATCATGGGCCACAAAGAAGCTGTATTTTTTTTAACTTTTATTTAAACTCCAATTACTTAACATACAGTGTAATGTTAGCTTCAGGTGCACAATACAGTGATTCAACACTTCCATACAACACCCAATGCTCATCACAACAAGTGCACTGTTTAATCCATATCACCTGCTTAACCCATCCTCCCACCCACCTCCCCTCTGGTAACCATCAGTTCTCTGTAGCTAAGAGTCTGTTTCTTGGTTTTCCTCTCTCTCTCTCTCTCTCTCTCTCTTTTCTCCCTTTGCTCATTTGTCTTGTTTCTTAAATTCTATGTATGAGTGAAATCATATTGTATTTGTCTTTCTATGACTGATTTATTTTGCTTAGCATAATACTCTCTAGCTCTATCTATGTCGTTGCAAATGGCAAGATTTTGTCCTTTTTATGGCTGAGTAATATTCCTCTGTGTGTGTGTGTGTGTGTGTGTGTGTGTCACATAAAGAAGCTATATATTTTTTTTTGATATATGAAATTTATTGTCAAATTGGTTTCCATACAACACCCAGTGCTCATCCCAAAAGGTGCCCTCCTCAATACCCATCACCCACCCTCTCCTCCCTCCCACCCCCCATCAACCCTCAGTTTGTTCTCAGTTTTTAACAGTCTCTTATGCTTTGGCTCTCTCCCACTCTAACCTCTTTTTTTTTTCTTTTTTCCTCCCCCTCCCCCATGGGTTCCTGTTAAGTTTCTCAGGATCCACATAAGAGTGAAACCATATGGTATCTGTCTTTCTCTGTATGGCTTATTTCACTTAGCATCACACTCTCCAATTCCATCCACGTTGCTGCAAAAGGCCATATTTCATTTTTTCTCATTGCCACGTAGTATTCCATTGTGTATATAAACCACAATTTCTTTATCCATTCATCAGTTGATGGACATTTAGGCTCTTTCCATAATTTAGCTATTGTTGAGAGTGCTGAAGAAGCTATATTTTTAACGCACTCCCTAGATGATTTTGGTGGTCAGCCTTGGTGAGGAACCACTGGACTAGATGACCACTGAGGACTTTCTAGCTCCAAACTTCTATGAATCTAAGTCAAGTTTGGATGAAGTGTTTTATCACAATTATCAATGTCACCATCCAGAAAGCCATTATCATGCAACTACCTTCACATGACTCAGATTTAGGCACTTCACACAGGGAGTTTGTGTACCTCTCTGAAAACTCACAAAGATTGAAATTGACCATATGTTCATACTCAGAGGACATACCTATTGTCATTTGAACATTGGATCTTTTATTTGAATAAGTAAGTCAGTAAGTTAAAAACCTTATTTAGGAAGAGAAGGGCAAAAGCCTATTGAGGGGTGGCAAAGGGAGAGTTATTCAATTACATGTTGGGGCAGGACCAGGTGGGGAGGAATGCATTCTCTGTTGCAGTTAGGTAACTCTGTCATTCTGTCATCCTCATCTTCACCCAGGCCCTAAGCCAAAATCTGAACTTCTGACAGTAAGAAAATGACAGAGATCTTCATCATTCTGGCATTACTGGAGGCAAGAGTCTGAATCCAAGGGCTTAGGGAGAACTGTATCTGTAACAATGTCTTAAAATTCTCAAAGTTGACAAGTTCTTTATTCTAGATTGATTTGCTTCTGCTGCAAGTTTACTTCACCAATACTCTGGTCTTTGTATGAGAGGTAAGCAAGCTTAAGTTATCAATCCCTGGATAATTATGTGCCAGAATCCACTCAAACCTGGGATGCAATCTTGCTCCATGCAAAGGTTATCACTGAGCTGGTGACAGAGGAGGATACTGTTTTCCCTGCCAGATTTTCTCATAAAGGGGGAAGTAATCAGAGAATTGACTTAGGTTGAGTCTGGAAACTGGGGTTAGGGATGCCAGGCTGCCCAGGGAAGAAAAAGGCAGATGTCCAGGATATTTACCCTGTCCAGCTGCACCTGGAATGCATACAAGGCATGATTTGAGAATTCCAGATTCAGCCATAGGTTGGGTGAGAGTGTGGCTCTACTCTGGAATTCGGAAACCTGATTGGTTCCAGGGTAAAGAGGGAGGGAATTTTCATCCCCACAATGAAAAATCAGAGTCCAGGGTTGCCTGGGTGACTCAGTTGGTTAAGTGTCTGACTCTTGATTTCTGCTCAGGTCATGATCTCATGGTTGTGAGATCAAGCCCTGTGTCAGGCTCAGCATAGAGTGTGGAGCCTGTTTGGGATTCTCTCTCTTTCCCACTCTGCCCCTCCCCCGCTCATGTTCTCTCTCTCTCTCTCTCTCTCTCTCTCTCTCTCTCTCTCTTTCTCTCTCAATAAATAAATAAACTTAAAAAATCAGAGTCCATACACAGGGCAAAGAAATGGGAGAGTCATTTGTCAGGAGCAAAGTGAAGCTTGAAGATTCTTATGGATTTCTTAGGTCAGCAGTCAAAGGAAAAGCCTAAAACTCTAACCTTGTTGGTTAAAAAGAATGATCTGGAAAACAAATCCGAACACATCACAACTTTAAAGCAGCCTTGCATGGGGTACCTGGGTGGCTCAGTTGGCTGGGAATCCAACTTCGAAGCAGGTCGTGATTTCGTGGTTCATGAGTTTAAGCCCCACGTCAAGATCTGTGCTGATAGCTCAGAGTCTGGAGCCTGCTTCAGATTCTGTGTCTCCCTCTCTCTCTGCACCTCCCCCACTCATACTCTGTCTCTTTCTCAAATAAATAAACATTAAAAATAACAATTAAAAAATAAAACAGCCTTGCAAATAAGGCCTCAGAAATCAGCAGTGGATTCTGGCTTTGGCTAGGATGCCTAGAGTGAGAGGCATGAAACTCTTGGGCTTTTTTGCCCACAATGCATTAACTTTTCCCCAAACATGCCCCTGTTCTCTTACCTTTGGCCTTCATTTCTTTTGGTACACATTTATTAAACACTTGTTATATATAGTGCATTGTGTTAGGACTTGGAACACTATGCCTCTCCTTATAAAACACTGTACTTAATTGTATATCTGTTCGTACTGACATAAGACATAAGACTTAGTTCTCTATCTCCCCTTGACGCTTCAATCATAGAAACTAGCAAAATTTGATATATGTAGTGAAATAAAAGGAGTCTTCTTTCAGGAATTCAAGCCAAATAGAGAAGGAGATGGAAAGGTTGTACACAGTCAGTATCTTTTTGGTTCACTACCTAATTTTTATTAGGTGTGCTGCCTGGTTTTATTTAATTCCTGGAGACCTATGGTTATCTTAATAGCTAATGCAGACTTCTCACCTTTCATATGCTTCAAGATTAGCTTCCTACCCACATCAACACAGACGCACACATACATGCACACACACGCACACACAACTTAGAACCTGCCACTTGTTATCTACGTGCCCTTCACTTCTCTGAGCTTCAGTTTTCTCATCTGCAAGAATGGGCTGATAATAATATCCTAAGTCAAGCCTCATCTTTCCATATAGATCTTTCCTACTCATTGTATTGACAAGATTGCCACTGCTTCTGTGGGTGAAAAAGCTTTTATGTACACAAAAGCCCAGCTAAGTTTGTCCCTGGGAGAAGAAAGAGGACCCTGTGGGAACCTTGTGATTTTCCACCATAGACATAGAGATTCCAGAAACAGATGACTACCTAGGCTTCGGAACAAACACTGGAGGTGAACAGGACATTAGCCAAGCTGGGTAAATTTGAATTATTACTTGTATGGAAAGGCAGTCAGGGAACAGGGAGTATAAACAATAGCAACTTCTCCTGTATGAGCAGCACTTTAGAGCTCACTAAGTATTTCCAGATTATTCTGTCATTTGATCTTCAAAACAAGCAACAGAATTGTCCTAGATGTTTTTGCATATGTTTTTTTTTCATTTAAATTATGAGTCAAATCTTAAAAATAGTCTATTCTTTGCCTGTTTTACAAATGAGGGAACTGAAGTTCAGGGCAGTAAAGTACCTTCCTCAAAGTCACACAGGGTAATAGTGGTAAAATTTGCATGGGGCATCTGGGTGGCCCAGTCAGTTAAGCATTTGACTCTTGGTTTCAGCTCAGGTCATGATCTCACAGTTTGTGAGATCAAGCCCTGCATCGGGTTCTGCACTGATGGTGCAGAGCCTCCTTAGGATCTCTCTCTCTCTCTCTCTCTCTCTCTCTTTCTCTCTCTCCCTCTCCCCCCCTCCCCACGCATGCTCTGTAAGTAAATAAATAAATAATAAAATTTAAAAAATTGCAGATAGTGGTAGAATCCACATTTTTTCATTCCTTGTGGTGTGCTCCTTCACTCTGTACCAAATAACAAGGGTAGAGGAGTGAGGGGCAGGATATAGTGCAAGAACAGCAAGGTTTGAGGAGGGAGGCACTACAGAAAAGGAATTCAGAAAGCATCAAGATTAGGGAAGGTGAAGGAGAATGAGGTATCTGAACCATAGCCTCTCCTCCATAGTAATTTCCCAAGTGCTGCTCAGAGCTCTCCTAGTGAAACTCCCTTCCCTAGATGTTGGCTCCACAAGCAACTTGGCTCAACGCAGACACTAGGCACTAGGCAAATCTGGGTAGTCCTTTGATGGGGTAGACCAATACCACCTCTACCAGGTACCAGACCCTGACTAATCCCTTAGTGAGCCAGTCTTCTTCTGCTTAAGGTTCAGAAAGAGATGTAAAAATTCATCAGCAGCTTCTAAGGGGAAAAGGCCTGATGGAGTAGGTAGGGAAGGAAATATTCGTCTTAGCCCAAGGAGGGCTGTGGACAATGCAGAATCAAGGTTGACCTCTGTCTGCAACCCCTGGCTGTACCATGAACCCAGAGAAACACACATACAGACACAGGTACAAACACTCCAGGCTTGGAGGCAGCTTCCCTGGGCCCTTTCTGTAGGATTTTCTTATTTGCCAATTTAAGGAGATATTTCCTAGTGTTTTTTTGTGGGTTTTTTTGTTTTTTGTTTTTTGTTTTTGTTTTTACAGAACGAAAACAGTTACATGGCCCAGGCCTAGAGCTCAGAGCAGCTTCTAGAAGTTATTACAAAACCCACCTCACCTAGTACCTGGGGCCAGCCAGAAGTAGGGAGCTGAGTCAGAGTCCCAGTGAACTCAGACTGAGCTTATTGCGGAAGCACTTGCCTACTGCCCTGTACCACACATACAGAGAGCCTAGTAAGAAGAGAAGTATGATAGTTTCCACAGTCAAGTGACTCAAGGATGCCTGAGTTCATGGGGAAGGGTTACCATAGAGTTGCTGATCTTTATAGCTAGAAGGGGCTTTAGGAATCATCTGGACAGGGAATCTGATATCCATGGAGGAGCAAAGGAAAGACACTCTAGGAATCAACAGGCTATACTAGTGCTATACTAGCATTTGACCTTGGATAAGTTACCTAACATTTCTGTTCCTCAATGCATTTATCTGTAAAAAAAAAAAAAAAAAAAAAAAAAAGGAGGGGGTATGAATATAGCCATAGGGCTATTTTGAGGATTAAGTGACATAATCCATGGAAACATTTTTTTTTAATTTAAAAAATTTTTTAAATATAATTTATTGTCAAGTTAGCTAACATATAATATATACAGTGTGCTCTTGCCTTCAAGGGTAGATTTCCATCATTCATTGCTCATATACAACACCCAGTGCTCATCCCAACAAATGCCCTCCTCAATGCCCATCACCCTTTTTCCCCTCCCCCCAGTGCCCCCATCAACCCTCAGTTTGTTCTCTGTATTTAAGAGTCTCTTCTGGTTTTTCTCTCTCTGTATTCTCCTCTTATTTTTCCTTCCCTTCCCCTATGTTCATCTCTTGTGGTTCTTAAATTCCAAATATGAGTGAAATCACATGATATTTACCTTTCTCTGACCAATTTATTTCACTTAGCATAATACTTTCTAGTTCCATCCATGTTGCAAATGGCAAGATTTCATTCATTTTGATCACTGAGTAGTATTCCATTGTGTATATATATACTACATCTTCTTTTCCATTCATCAGTTGATGGACATTTGGGCTCTTTCCATAATTTGGCTATTGTTGATAGCACTGCTATAAACATTGGGGCACAAGTGCTCCTATGAATCAGCACTCCTGTATCCTTTGGATAAATTCCTAACAGTGCTATTGCTGAGTCTTAGGGTAATTCTATTTTTAATTTTTTGAGGAACCTCCACACTGTTTTCCAGAGTGGCTGCTTTCCCACCAACAGTGCAAGAGGGTTCCCATTTCTCCACAACCTCGCCAACATCTGTTGTTTCCTGAGTGTTAATTTTAGCCACTCTGACTGGTGTGAGATGGTATCTCAATGTGGTTTTGATTTGTATCATGGAAAAAAAATCTTAGCATAGTGTCTGGCATGCAGTGGGCTGTCAATAATTTCTTTGACATGTAAATGGCTTTAATACCATTAATCAAGCAGACTTGTGGTTAAATTCTGATTCCCCCTTTTCTAGCTGTTTTACTTTGAAAGGCCATTTTACCTCTTGGTGTATATTAATGAGATTAATCTTACTTTACAGGGCTGTTGTGAGGGTTCAATGAGGTAATTAATACATGTAAAAATGAGCATGGTGCTCACACAGTAAAATTCTCAATAAATATTGGCTGAATTTGAATGGGCATATAACCAGGAGATGAAAGCTGTACTATTTTCTCAGAGTTGTGCTATAGCACCCCATACTCTTTTGCCTCACCCTTTATGTGACTGGTCAGGCAAATGGATACAGCCTAGACAGAGCCTCAAGTAAGCTGAATTTGTTCAGATGAGTACTAAACCACGGTATGGGATTTTGACTTCATTTGTGCTGGGTTAACACATGGCTTGCACTTGCTCATTTGCACAGCTAAGCACTTGCTCATTTGCACAGCTAACTCCTCAGCCACCGATATAACAGGCCAAGGTTCATGAGGTAGTTCCCCATTCTTCTCCTGGAGGCATAAATTCCCATTCCAACAGCCAACCCTAACGCTCCTGGGGCCTCTCTAGCCATTTCCCTTGCCCAAAGCCCAAAGTGATGAGGGCAGAAGCAGGAAGGTCAAGGACTGGTGTCTTATTGCTTTTATTGCTGTCTTATTCCTGTCTTTTATTGTTAAGCCTGGAAATACTTTCAGCTTACATCTGGCCTGCATCATATAAAAGCCTTTTAGTGGATCTTTACTATCCATGATTGTCTACAAGGCAAACCTCATTTGTAGGTTGTGTATGTGTATGTGTGTAGTGGTGGTGGTCGGAAGGGGGTTAAATTATGTTCAAAGCACAGAAATTTTCCACTATCTGGCAGGGTGCTTCAGAGGGGCAGGCCTAGGAGAACTGGCCAGCTGTCAAATCTTCCCCCTTGAGCTCAAATCTAGGCTTTACAGAAACCTCAAGCTTACTCTTAAGCAGCTTCTTCCCACACTTGTCAAGCACTGGTTTTCATAAACTATTTTTTTAATTGTTGGATCATATTGTAGTTATATATATATACATATATATATATGTAGTTTTATATATATATATATATATGTAGTTATATATATATATGTAGTTATATATATATATATATACATATATATATATATATATATAAAACAATTTATTGTCAAATTGGTTTCCATACAACACCCAGTGCTCATTCCAAGAGGTGCCTTCCTCAATGCCCATCACCCACTTTCTCCTCTCCCCCAACCCCCATCAACCCTCAGTTTGTTCTCGGTATTTAAGAGTCTCATGGTTTGCCTCCTTCCCTCTCTGTAACTCTTTTCCCCCCCTCCCCTCTCCCCTGGTCTTCTGTTAAGTTTCTCTGGATCCACATATGAGTGAAAATATATGGTATCTGTCTTTATCAGAAACTTTAAAGAAATAGCTGGGCTTTTTACTCCAATGCATGGATTGACAGTCAACTCCCAATCAGGATTATTGTGACAATTGCTAGTTTACCCTCAACACAAACATATACATGCAATGCACAAAACTGCATATACACAAGCACACATACACACATAGCTCCTCCTCTTATGAAGCTTACCAGGAAATAAAAACACTTGGAAGGAAGTTCCATTATATATTTATGGACAACAAGAAGAGAAAGATTTAATCTCCCTGCCTTGATCCCTACTACTCAATTCCACACACACATTTTTTTTCTTTTTTTTTTAATGTTTATTCATTTTTAAAAGTCAGAGAGACAGAGTGCAAGCAGGGGTGGGGCAGAGAGAGAGGAAGACACAGAATCCAAAGCAGGCTCCAGGCTCTGAGCTGTTAGCACAGAGCCTGACAGGGGGTCTTGAACTCATGAACCGTGAAATCATGACCTGAGCCAAAGTTGGTCGCTTAACTGACTGAGCCACCTAGGTGCCTCCTCACACACACATTTTTAGGTCATCTTTTGAGGAGCCCTTACAGTTTGTGTTTTCCTGGCAAGCTGGAGAAGTATGGCCTAAATCTAGAATGAAAATACATCTTGGTTTGCCTGGGACAAACCTAATTTATGCCTGTTGTCCCAGCATAATAGTAGTAGTGTCTCCTTTCATTCTCAAAAGTATCCCAGTTTGGATAATAAATTATCTAATAGCCCTACCTAAACCTTTTTTCACCCTGGGTCCTGGCTGAGCCACAGGGATGGGGCCCATCACTTCAGGCCTGGGCCTAGTGTCTTCCTGGGAAAATAGCTTGTTCTTTAACCATGCTTAACTTTACAATTCTATCACTGGAGATTCTTTTTAGTGTTCTAACCTTGCATTTAAGCAAAACAGTTTACTAGCCCGTGTCCCAGTGAGTAAGGGGAGGCTGGGGTACTTTGCCATTCTAGTTGGCCTCATGGTGGACATTAACCTTCCTGCTTTTGTTCTTACCCCATTTAATTCCCCTGATATGTTCTTTCTGCTTATAATCCTGGACACCCTAACTTTATTTTTCTCCTTTTCCTTCTGTTTGTGCTTCCCAAAACATTAGGCTCTGATGACTTCAGACTCTCTCTGGAGCAAATTACACCCCATGCCACCACCACCCACCCTACATTAGATTTAGAGATCCTTGGAATAAAAAGAAATGTCAAAAGGAAAGTGAGAAAGGAGAGGTAGAGGAAAAGAAAGGGAGGGAGGGAGGGAGGGAAAGAGAGAGATAAATTCAACCTCATTTAGACTCCATGACTAATTTTCATTAGGTCTTATACACAATTTCTTTTAGCCTAAGGGAATGGGAGCAAGTGACTATTTTTGTGGCTGGATTAACTGTGTTTTGAAAAAATCTGAAAACTCTGTCAGCTCTTTGCAAACATGGCTATAAATATATTGTGCAGAACCGATTCATAATGCTATTCACAGAGCAACTGGACAAGGATCCATGCTCTCCAGACATGTGGATAACACATACTGCAGCTTGAATTTTGGCAGCAGCTGTGTTAATCTGCAAATAAGGGGAAGCAGGGAAGAGGCCCCAACAAGAGCAAAAGGGACATTATTAGTATGAAGTGAGGAGATTTATGTACATGGCCTTTCTTAGATCCTGAGAAAACTGAATAGTCTGGGGAGAAGCTGGGGGGTATGGTATGCTCACCTGTGAAGCTATGGAGCTGTACATATATGTACACATGCACATAAATACATATACATCTGCCTGTGTGTGGGTATGTGTGTGATACAAAGAAAAAGGGGCTATCCATGTAGATAAATGTGTATGTGTATGCTTATGAATGTGTGTCCTTTTTATTGTCTACATCATGAGTTCAAACTTTAGGTCAGATTATGTGTATAATTTTGTACACATAAGTGGTTACTTACATATATGTGTATCATTGGTGATGCCTCAATCCAGCTATACATGCATGAGAACATGTTCAAATCTACAGATAAACTTATATCCCTAGTAGACATGATGATAATTTATATATAAGGCTCAAACCAGTTTTCAAAATATTGTCACATATTAGTCAGTCAGAGAAATACAAATATTATGTGACTTCACTCACATGAGTACTTTAAGAGACAAAACAGATGAACATAAGGGACGGGAAACAAAAATAATATAAAAACAGGGAGGGGGAAAACATAAGAGACTCTTAAATATGGAGAACAAACAGAGGGTTACTGAAGGGGTTGTGGGAAGAGGGATGGGCTAAATCGGTAAGGGACATTAAGGAATCTACTCCTGAAATCATTGTTACACTATATGCTAACTAACTTGGATATAAATTTAAAAATAAAATAAAATAAATGTTGTCACATCCATCCTTTCATTTGAGCCTTATTACAAGACTGTGAGATAGAGATTATTACTCCTTCCCCGCATTTTACAGATAAAGAAAGTGAGGCTCAGAAAGGCCAAGTGATTTGGCCAAGGTTTCAGATTAGGTAAACAGCAAATCCAAGATTCTAATTCTGGTCTATCTTATGTTAGATCCCATGCCTGAGCCTACCACACAGCCCAGAAAGAAATGAGGCAAGGGAGATTTGAACTCCAGGGTCTACTTTATGATCTCCCATTCCAAGGCCAGATTTTCTATTAGTCATAAAACAAATTCCATGAAAAATAAAGAGGGCCTCAGGGCAAGTGTTATTCTCTGTTGAGCCATGGTCTGGAGAGTAGTATGCAGGTTGCTGGTCCTGGCTAGAGATATTAGCCAAGTTCACTCATGGGACACAGATGAGCCATGGTCTTGTTGAGCAGATGTTCACTGGTGATACTCTGGAGCCCATTAGGAGTACTTTCTGGAGTTAGGAGCTGGGAAAATAGGTTTGTTCCCTCTCTATTCTCTGCTCTAGCTATCTGTCTTCCTCTTCCTAAAAACCACAGGCTCCCAACATCTGATATGATTCATTCTACCTGAGCCTTTCATGTTTGAGACATCCTATGAGGAGGGCAGGTAGCACCAGTCTGGCTAGGCCTGAATGTGAATGGTGCCATCCCAGGGCAAAACAGAAAATAAATCAATCTGGGGTTCTGCTAGCCTCCCTTACTCTGGCCACTAGGTCCCTCTAGCTTGTTGGACTATAGATCTAAGGAAAACTTGCTTTTGACTAGTAGGCAAAATCTAGGTCAAGGCAAAAAAAACACTGTGACTCTTGGAACACACAGTGTTCTGTTGTTTACCATTTCGCTACTTAGAACCTGGTCAAGGCAATGGAGATAATGATAATGTCTCCAAGGTTTCAGGATCACTGATTTGAAGACCTTGGAGAAGTCAGGGTTCAGGGGAAGAGGGATGGTCTCCTAGTCATCTCAAGGCAGGAGGTCTTCATCATTCTTCTGCTGTACTATGATTATGCTCAGTCATTCCAACTGGGCACGAGAATTTTAACTTGACAACATTCAGAGATTCTTGCAGGGGCCCCCACTGGGACTTCCAGGCATTTATCCTCCTCTCCTGCTAGCTCCAAAAGATAAGCCCTCCTTCCAAGTAACAGGATGGGAGGTCCCAACTGGCAAGAGGTCACAGGGCTTGGGAGGATCTTGGCAAGCTCTTAGAAGGTGGGACACAGAGCACCCTGTTGTAGATGGAGTTATCCAGGTTTCAAAACTGTTGCATGTGGATGTGTAGACCACGCACAGGCATTGGTTTCCTAAGAACTCAGGGAGGAGCTTATAGATGTAACAAGTGCAGGATTACCCAACATGTGGACAAAGTTATGAGTTTAGGGCACCAGTGAAGCAGGGCCACCCCCAAATGAGAAAAGTATAGATTTAATGAATTGTTTCAGAAGTTGGCATTTGGAAAAATAGTTTTTAAGGCCTTTAAAGATTTTAATCTGGTCTTGAGGATGGCCCACAGCAGAGTAGCCCAGATGGTACCTTGATAAGGTAAGTTTACCCCCCAGAATTCCTGACTGAGTAATGCTAAGCTCCCTTGGGCTCACCTGGGGTTACACTAGCCTACTAGTGAGATAATAAGAATATCAAATGGTTATACAGCACTTACCACGTGCCAGACGCTCTTCCAAGCTATATATAACTCATTTAACAACCCTATACAGTAAGTAATCTTACTATCCGCCTCTTACAAATGAGGAGATAGCAGCACAGAGAGGTTAAGTGGCCTGACTAAGGACCTGGCTAAGTGGTGAAGCCAGGATTTACTCAAGCAGTTTGGCTCCACTTTAGTGCTCACTCAAGAAGGCTCCATGAAAGGAGAATTCTCAGTTGTATTTCACCCTTAAGACACAACCACCTTTTTAAAGATAAAGCCAAGATCTTAGGAAAGGGGTCTTAAAGTGGAGAATATTCAGGAAATATTTCTAGGCATCTTGACTCAGCATATCATAATCAGTCCCACCAAATTTCTGCTTTGCATTGAGGTACTTGTTCACTTGTGCATGCATGCTCTCTTTGCCCCTCTTGGATGGAATTCTCCGAGGAGACAGGATGGACAACACAGGATAGCTATCCTTTCCAAAATTCATCGTTTCTTAAATCTGTGAGGAGTTGTTTTCCATTTTCATCAGAGAAGTTGTTTTCTTACTACCTTACCATTCCCCATCACCTTGCCAGGAAGCACCCCAAGGCCTCTTTGGTTTACATAAGTCACTAGTTATAAGCACTAAGTCTCTGAGAGGTCCAGCCTTCTCATTGCATTAGTGAAGAACTTGGGGCCAAGAAAAAAGAAAGGGACTTATCAGGGTCACAAAGACAGTAAACAGAGCTAAAAGCAGAACCCAGGTCTCCTGATTCCCAATCCAATACCTTTCTTGATCCCAACCAGCAAGTTAGTGAGGCCCAGATCCTTCCTTCCATGACATTAATTTCCAACTCCCTTAACTTTTTGCTTCCCAATTGTGTGTTTGTTTTTCATCATACCACACTTCTTCTTATCCACACACTTAAACTTCAGGCTGCTATCAAATTTAGGGAAAGCTCTATTCTAGCTTTCAGGGAGCTCCTAGTATCCATTCCCATTGACCATGGAACTGGAATACCTGGGTTCTAGCCTCACCTCTGCTAAATATTAAGTGTATGACCTTAGGCCACTCACTTACTCTCAGTGTGTTTTCCATTTTCTGCAACTATAAAATGGGAATATAAGTCTCTACACAACCTTTCCCTGTTGTGAAATGTTCCCCAACTAAATATGAACCACACTGACTTTCCATTTTCCAGAACCCCTCAACATAGCACTTGTGATCAGAGATGGTGGCACATGATGAGATTCAACTAAGTATTTTATTTCATAACTGTCTCTGTTGCAAGGATAGACATCAACTAAGATATAAATTACAATGTGCCACATACAGAAGGGATTCTCACCACTCAGTAGTCTTCCCTTTTCCTAAGGTTCACAGTATAAGGGTAAGGAGCTGAGAGCTGTTGCCATCTCTTCTCTCCTGTCCTTTATTCCTCCCCTCGGACCTCAGAAAAAGTGCCTGGGCTGCTGACATGGAAAAGCGGGTGGTGTAGGTTGGGCAGGCTATGCTACAAGCCAGTTGCAGGCGCCTCATTCTGTGGCCCAATGCCCAGACATCCTCCCACCCCATGCTTTTCTCCAAATGTCCTCAGTATCTTCCTCTCCTCCTACCCCTCTACTCCACCCTGTCTTCTGGGTCAGGGCCTAATGGGGAAAAGTGATTCACTGGACTCTCAGAGGGCAAAGACCCAGACTCTGAGCAACAGCCAAAGTGTCTAATTCTCAACACTCATCCTGTAACTACCCAATTCATAGGTACCAATTCACTTAGCTAAATCCCATTTTGAGTTACAACTCTTCCAGCAAACCTTCCTTGATTCCTCTTGAATCCTCACACTCATCTCTCCTTTTCCACATCACCACACAAAAATTGCACTCAATTTTGTATATACACATGTTTTTACTACTTAAAAACAATCTGCAATTGTTTGGTATGTTATGTCTTTGCAAAGAAATTATAAACTTCTTGAGGGACACTTTTCCTTCTCTGGCTTATCCAATGTCTAGCCTTGCACATAATAAACACTTATTGACTTGAATTGAACCAATGTTAATTGAATTGGAGGTAAAGGGTATGGGGAGGGCTTGTGAGCATGAAAAAAAATAACACTTATTGAACAAAATATGTGCTGACTATATGCTACATATTTTGTATGCCTCATCTCATTTAATCTCCATACCAATAATGAAAGATGTTATTATTATCCTTATTTTATGCATGAGAAAACTCAGATTTCAACAAGTTAAAACCTTTGTCACAGCCAGCCATGTGGTAACTAATTGAATATAGTGCTGTTTGATTCAAAAGCCCATATTCAAAGATTAGTAACAGCTTTAATGCCTATTAGCAAAGTGTTGATTAAGTAAATTATGATATACCCATATAATGGAATACGGTGCAGTTATTAAAAAAAAGTGTGAGCTTATGTATTTAATGCATAATAATATCCAAGATATATTTTAAAGTATAAAATGCAAGGTGGAAGATAATATGAAATATGGGCTACCATTTGTGCTTTAGAAATAGAATGTGTAGGCACACACACAACACACACACACCACACAATTGCTTGTACATAAACAGAATATCTCTGGAAGGACACACTAGACAACACTGGTGGCCTCTAGGGAGGGGACAAGGTAACTGGGAGACAGGGGTTGGAGAGAGACTTTACAGTGTTGTACCTCTTGGATTTTGTTTCATATTAAATAAATAAATCACATTTGTTAAAACACAATACAATCTACACAAAGTAATGCCTGGGGATTGACTTTGGAAAAATTCAGGGAGAGAAGAAGGGGCAGTACGACAGTGAATTGGATTGAGGACCCCCTAAGGTGACAAAAACCCCATCCTTTGCACCTATTTCCCAAACCCTCTTACAAACCAATCTCCACTATAATCATCTGACTATAATGTTGATTGAGGTCACATCTTTCCAGAACTCCGTTCTCTACTTATAAAATAGGCACCAGATGGGGTAGGATGAGGTGGTCTGTAAAATGCCTTCTAGCTCAGACATTTAAATAACCAAAAATCGGGGCGCCTGGGTAGCTCAGTCAGTTAGATGTCTGACTTCAGCTTAGGTCATGATCTCACGGTTTGTAAGTTGGAGCCCCGCATCCGGCTCTGAGCTGACAGCTCAGAGCCTGGAGCCTGCTTTGGATTCTGTGTCTCCCTCTCTCTCTCTGCCCCCTCAACCACTCGCACTCTGTCTCTCTCCCTCTCCCTCTCAAAAATAAATAAACATTAAAAAAAATAACCACAAATCAAGATGATGAATCCTACTGTATTGAAATCTTAGTCTCAAAGAAAGACTTGGAGATTGTGTTTTGTTGTTTGTAACAAAAAATAGAAACATTTCCATTCTGATTTGCCTACTAAATGGTCTTAATGGAAGCTCCCTAAGGGTCACTAAAATGCTTGTTCAAAACTCCTATTGCAGTCTCCAAGCCTCTGGCCTTCTGCGTCCTCTGTTCTCCAGGGCTATCCTGTTTAGAACACAAGGAAATTGGCCCACTCCAAAACTGAATACAAAAGAGCAAGGCCCCTTCTATGCTTAATATCCCCTGGCCCAGACCTTCTGACCCTAAATATCCCTTTCCTTCTTCCTTACTACCTGCAGGAGAACAGAGGCTCTGTAAGAGACCCTCGGGAGGAAGTGACGCCTTAACTTCACCCACCACTCAACCCACCCACCCCCCAATCCCTAGCAACTCCTCCTAAAAAACTCAGTCTTTGACTTGTAGGGAGGTTTGTGAGCTCCTGCCAAGAGCTGTAAATATTTTAACATGTCTTGTTTCCTTGAATGTATATGACCTGGGATATGGCCCCTCCTTTCTCAGGGCTCTTAGAGAACTGAGGAACAAAGAAAACACAGCCAGTCCTTAGCTACAGGACACCCAGATCAAGTTGCAGAATAATACAGAGGGTATATGAGAAAGAGATTGAATGGGGAGGTGGAAGGTGGGGAAGAGGGTTGATTCTCCTTACAGAAACATTTAAAGAAAGGTATAGCAACTCAATTTCTAAGGGCTAGAACAGGTCACTGGATAATAAGAATAAAAATAGCACCAATTCCTTCACAATTTACAAAGACCTTTCATATACATAATTCCATTGGATCCTTCATAGACCTATAAAATACTGTTGGTTCCATTGTGCAGATGAGAACACTGAAGACGTGGAAGTTTATATGACTTGTTCAAGTCTAACCAATTAAGAAGAGACCATTTCTCTAGCCCTTTTTGTACCCAAGGATCATGACTCTGGGTAGAGTGAGATGGGTAGTTAGAGGAGTATGCCATATATCAGAAGACTGTCAAACTTTTGTCTATTAAACCTTTTCTTGGTCATCTTTTTTATCCATTAGTCAAAAGGATGCCCTGAGGCTACAGGAATGGAAAGCTTGGCAGCAGTCCCCTTGGTAGCTGCCTATTCCCATCCTTACTATGTATTAGGTGATATTTAAAAGCAGGAATTCTGGACTCAGATTCTCTGTGTTCAAATCCTGGCTCTGCCATTTCTTGACATATGAGCTTAAGCAAGTTAGTTAACTTCTGTGCCTGTGTCTTTTTATCTACAAAATGGAGAAAATAATGGTACCTATTTCCTAGTGTTGTTGAGAATTAAAATGAGCTGGTACATGTAAAGAGCTTAATATAATGCCCGGCACAAATTTACTTGCTAAATACTAAATAAATGTTAATAATAATAATAGTAAGTAGCAGGGTGGGCTTATAGAGAGTCATCTCCATACTTTTACCCAGTCACCTTGGGATTAGTGGCAATCCCACATGAAGAGTGTGAATGGTAAATAGACAAAGAGCTCTTTTCTTTGTGAGAAGCTCAGTGACCTGAACAAATGACTGAACCTGTAATCTCAGCCTCATAGGTGTATGTTCTAAGAAACTGTGCTAATTGGCCCAGACAGACATCACATGCCAAGATATACACACATACACATATGTCTGGACATATGAGTTCATGCACATACCCTTTCAGCCTGGATAAGAGGCTGATCTCTGTGGGTGGGTAGATCCACAAGGTAAATTGAGCAAAAAGATTGTGTAGGGACTGCTTGTTTAGCGACATTTTCCTTCCTCTTTTCCCTTCAGCTACATAGAGGCAGGGAAGCAACTAACCTGGAAGCTTTACTTCCTCTCTTTCTACCATCACTGAAGGCACTTTTAACTCTAGTTAGGACCTAGTGTCTGTCTCCTCCCTTCTCTGACTCCTCTACAACCAATTCTATAGTATTTTTTAGCAAGAAGAGAGATGATGAGACTCAAAATGGAATGAAGACTTCTGTTCTTCAAGAATCACCGAAGCTGCTGAAAACCAATCTGAAATCTCTGAAGGTTCAGTTGCCCCAGAACAAGGAAAGTAAGGATTTGAAGACAAAGGGGTACAACTGACCAGGACATTTGTTGAATATAATTGGGTAAGACTTGCTACAATACTATCTCCTTGTTTGGGGTCCTGGGGCTATGAAAAGGAGTGTGGAAATGACAAAAGAGAGTTCATGATAGCTATCTTATTACAAAAATCCAGAGCTAATGGCTTCCACACTCTTGACTGCTACATAGAAAGTCACCTTTCCCCCAGAAAGTGAAGAGTAAGAGAGGGAAGAAAAGGGAAAAAGGAAGAGATGCCTCTGTGGGGTATGTAGAAATGGGCCAAGATCCATGCTGGAGTTGGGCCTCTATCACATCTTGAACTCCAGTTATTCCATTAATTGAGCAAGAGAAAGAAAGAGAATAGAGATAACAATACTGGGAGGAAAGGGGATGGCATATCTAACAAAGGTGGTACAAATGCACCGTGAAAATAGGAGGATCCTAGAAAATATGGTTGGGACAGCCAATTTCATCCACTCTTCTCCTGTCAACCCCAGAAACTGGAGCAAAGTAGAAGATAGAGATAGGCAAGACTACCAGGGTGAAGACACATGTACTTCCTCAAGCCACCCACACAGGCCACATTCCCCACCACAAATAGGTGCCAGATGATTTCATATTACTAACCACAGCACCCTCCTTCAAGGTAGGTAATTAAATGTTCTTGGGCTTTGTCCTCTATCATCCCTAAAATGAGAGAGGGCTGGAGTGTTCTAAACCCGCTTCCCAGTAACCTTTGAGTACGGAGAGTGATGCAGGATAAGGGGAGGGATGGAAACAGAAAGGAACTTATAATAAATGTTTCCAAGTTCCAGTGTTGGGGAGTTACAAAGGGGTACAGGACAAGAGATACAGCCCAGGCTAGCCATATTCTCTCCATCACTCTCACCTAACAAGTTGTTCAGTCTGGGCCCTTTGTGCTAATCTCCCATAACCCCTACAGAAGTCTCTGTTATGTTAAACCTGATTCCATAAACAGATGGGAAAATAATTTTTTTCATCATCCATGGCTTCAGGTGAGGCATATGGTGTGTGTGTGTGTGTGTGTGTGTGTGTGTGTGTGTGTATTACAAATAAAGCCTTTGCTCTAAGGTTTACTCGTTGACTCCCAAGTGAGACAGTTTCAAGGCAAGAAAGTCCACTCCATCTTTTACACAATCTGAAAAGAGTAAATGATTCTTTCTTTTAAAAAGACAAAACAAAAATATGCTGGTGGTAAAAGCAGCACACCGTCTTGGGAAACTGATCTGTTAAAAAAGTTGAGATGGCATCCTTTACATATTTCTGCAAATGTTGACAGTCCAGCTGCTTGTTTACTCTTTGTGGCACTGGAGGAAATGTTTCCAGTGACAAGTAAGTATAAATTTAGGGGAAAATGAGAGAGAGCTCTCTGCATGCTACTTCAGTAGCCACACTCTCAGCTAAGCCCTGAATGAAAGTGAAGTTGACCAGGGATACCCAATAGGGCCTCCTCTAGGATTGAAACAGCAGTCCTCATACCCAACCCCATACCCATACCCAACCACAGTGGGACCCAGGCAGTAGCCCTAAGCCAGCTATAAAGATTCTCTGTCTGAAGCCCCCTGAAGGAAAGCACTATGTCACATTTAAAATCTTGGTTTACTCTTCTACCCTGAAGTAACAGCAAATCAAGGTCATACTAACCATTATTTCTGAGAAATAAGAGTGAGCTGTGGGAAATTAAGTTTCTGGAGAAAGGTCCAGGCTGAAGCTTAAGTAAATGCTTATAGTTTAATGATTTTAGGAACAGGCTCAAATACTGGAAACAGCAGCATACAGACCTACTACTACTAGCCTACTGCCTGCAGCAAGCCAAGTTGAGGGAATTCTCTTGGGGCTCCAGTTCCATGCTAAGCAGGGCATTCTGGGAGAAGCAGTTGTACATCCAGAGTTGCCTTTACACACGGATAAAAAGTAGTGGATCTTTTCAACCACAATGGTGTATATATAAGCAGTCCTATAATCTTTTAATTCATATGACATGGGAAAATAATATCTACATGGTTTTTCATTGTTTTCCCAATTGTCTCTTAACCTTGTCTGCATCTTCATTCAGGCAGATAGATTAACAAATTTCCATTTTGTCTGAATGAGTCAAAATGTATGTCAAGTGAATAGTAAAGAATAAAATATAACATAATTCTAGAAGAATAGAACGGCAGAGCTATAAAGTTCATCTACTCAAACCTTCTCATCTTACAGATAGGTAAATTGAAGTACAGAGAGGTAAAGTACCTGCTCAAAGCCACAGAGCAAGTCAGGGGCACAAGTTGTCTAACTCTTAGTCACTGTCTAGCTGGTATTACTGAGATCACCAGCCCTTTAGTGTCCAGATTTATATTTAGAATGAGCATTTGAGGCCACTGGACAGTGAGCCAGGGATCCAGCCTCAACCAGCTACTCCAGCTAAAACAAGCATCCCCCTGGTTGTCTTCCAAATATCCCAACCTCTTCTCCTCATCCCTTCCAGTATGAGTCAAGGTCCTAGGTTTGGACCCAGTTTATTGGAAAGAAGACAGAAGAGTCACTTGAAGGATGCCTGGCCAATGACCCTGTGGCCCAAAGCTCCTTTGCAGGCTCTAAGCCAACCTGGTCAAGATTATCTGGACAGTAGGCAAAACCTTCAGCCAAAGACAAGATCCTGGCAGACTTGCTCAAAAAATACCTGCTTCCTAAATTAAGCAATTTACTGGTCAGCCCAATGAGACACTGAACGAAGCAATGAGAGAAAGATAGCTTAACTTACCTTTGACCCCACCCATCCTTGGGACTCTCTGCCCAAATGCATAGTGTACCCATTTTCCCCATGCCTAGAAAATTCTGTCTCCCTTAGAGTGATCCATGAGTCTGAACAATCTTGAGCCCAGTAGTAAATTCTCCTGACCCTTGTCCCTTTCCATGGATGGTGAGAGCCCTAGCCCCAATCCTCCAACCTAGGAGCCTACAAGGGACATGCTTATGAACTGCCCAATAAAAGATACCTCCCATCATATTTTATGGCTCAGTGGTAGACTGGCAGTAAAGGTGGAAAGTGCAGACTAATGGGTTTACTCTGAAACACATTTAAAAAGACCTAAGGTTTGAGCCACTGTTAACAACTCTGGCTTGGTCTACCTTGTCCCCTGGATCCCCAATCTTAAGCCTGCCTCAGCTCTAACCCACTTGGGGTTCCAATAATGACTTGGGGCTTGTAACCAATGTTACCTTGTTCCTCTTTACCCTCTTCCCTCCAAAAGTCTCTCCTCTAAACCCAGGAAGCCATGTTATACTTTCCACCAAATTGCCTGGCTTCCCTGTCTTGTCTGCTGCTTGGTCTGGGCAGGAGGACTCCCAAATTTCCCACCAGCTCTGCAAAAAGTATAGACTCATTTCTCTCCTGATCTTTTCCTTTTCCCCTAAATCAGACCTTGGTCACTTGCCTCCATCACAGGAACCTATTGCCTGCCATTCTTCCCAGGCATAAGACCCAGGGTAAGTTGGTTTCCCTTTAAAAACAGGTGAAGGCATAAGATAAACTGCTAGTATCACCACAGAACTGTACACATCACAGAGTCCACAAAAAGTGTACATTGCATGCTCTAGAATGGCCTGAATTCCACTTTCCTTCTACTCTCCATGGTTTTTTTTTCCCATGCCGAGACCTCTCTGATGTGTAGTTAGCTCCCACAGATCAAAACTACCTTCCTCTGGGGCTCCCTCATAACAGTCACAATTATCTGCAGAACCTCAGACTCATAAAGCCAATCAGCAGATTTAGGACTGTGAAGATATTAGGCCTAGCCAAAGAGAATCTGGGCTGTGTGGTGCCTCCATAAATTCATAGATTTTTAGAGATGAAAGGCATGTCAGACATTAATGGAAATGGAGAGTGCACCAACCTCCTTGACTATAGGAGTATATGTTCCAAGTTCCCCAGAATGGCTATTAGGCAAATACTGGCTGGTAAACATTTTAGCAAGCTTCTACTGGCTTCTTCTATCCCTTGAGACACTAGTGCTGTGACATAGGTTGCTGGGAAATGTTGAGTAAACTGCAGAAAGCGTGTGGAGGCAGAGACACATTTCTAATCTCAGGATCTGAATGGTTGCTTGGGAAAGCTGAGGGGCCAAAGAAAGTTAGTGCTAAGGATGAGATTTTCTAGGAGCTCAAGAATGTGGTGGGGTGTTCTTGACCTCTTCAAAATAAAAACTGAGGTGTTCCCAAGAGTATTCAGTATCAAAAACAACTTTCATGATTCAAGATGCACCACAGCAAAGACCTAAGCCAAAGTATTCTGAGACCCTGGGGACATACCAAATTCCTTTCTGTCCCTTCTTGACCTGTACTCACCATAATTTAAACCAGTAAACCTACCCCTTCAATGGACCTAGTCTGTGTCAGAGTACACACCAGCCACAGCTCTGCACAGCCCAGTGCCCCCCCCCCCCTTCCCAGCTGCACTGTGAGGTCTTGACCGGAAAGTCCCAGCCAGCCCTCCCCCTGAGTCCCCTATGATCACCTACTTTGAAGTTTGTTCCCCAGCAGTAAACCTCTTCCTGGTAAAGTAGTGATTTTCCCAAGTTTTATTACACACTCCAAAGGGCCCAGCTCCAAGCCTGCTCACAGGACATGAATGCCAGGGTCTAGCTTCAGCCCATCCCCCACTACCTCCCATGAAGTTTCACCCAGACTTTGCCACTGACTCTGAAGGCCAAGAGCCTGCCTTTAACCACAGGGCAATGCTCAGCAGGTGCCCTCCTAGGTAACCTAGACAACAGCAAAAGGCCCTACCCTGGCTGCCTTCCCGGGAGCCCCTGAACTGAATCAAAGCAAGGAAAAGGTATTCCCAGGGGTAAATGTGGCAGTGACCTTCTTTCCAGTTGTTCCACACAATCCAGGGACCCCCTACTTTCAGGCATCAATGTGGCCTGGTAGTCTCCACCCTGGACAGCCATTGATACACAGTCTAACTTTCAAGTGGGGCCCACACTGTGCGGTGCCAATAGGTCACAAGAAGTACCAATAGCTCCAAACCTCTTCTTCAAAGGCAGCCCAATGAAGCTGCAAACAAACAAACAAACAAACAAACAAAACAAAACAATGACAAAACAAACAACAACAACAAAAAAAGATGGGTACTTGGTTCAGAGTGGTAGGAGAAGCTGTCCAAACGCCCAGGGAATCCACCAGTGAATGCCCTAGAATTCAAGGTTTCTATGTTCAATAAATAATCCCGAGGCCCCCCCAGAGGGCAGCAGAAGTACATGTTATGGTGGCGAGAAGCTCACCTGCCTGTGAGCAGGCACGGAGATATGGTGGGGAACCCTTCAGCCCCAGGGCAACACTATGAAAAACCACCTATTCTGAGTGGCAAACTTTGGGCAAGTCTAGTGGAGCTGTCCCTAGGAGACACAAGAAGGAGCGAGCCTTGAGGCAGAGGGCATCCCAAATCCTTCACTCCTTCCCTAGACTCCTCATCAGAACTGCTGAGAGGGCAACGTCATTGGCTTTCTGAGAAAACAGGATGGCTCCTCTGACTTCACCAGCCCACAGGCAGATTCAATGCGAGGAGAATGCAAACTTGCAGTCATGCGGCCGCTGGGCCTAGAAAGCTAAGGCTATGCTCCCTGGCCCTGCTTGTGTTAGGGAAGAAGACCATGTCAGCCCCAAGCGAAAGCCAGAGAGGTGAAGGCCAGCATTTCCGCTAAGGCCGAAACAGGCATCCCGCGGAGAGTGGAGAGACTCAGAGTGCCAGGGAGAGCAAGACTCAGGTTGGGGGAGGCGTGGAGTGAGTCTCAGGGCCCAGCCTGCCAGTCGCCTTACAATTCTCTGGCAGGAGACGTTGGAGACCGCCTTTCTGCTTGCTTTGGGGTTCAGCTCAGAGGGCAGGGAGATATGCTGGATTCCTCAGAGTGACAGAGGATGGCCTGACCTGGCTGGGCCATAACCACCACTGGCAAAGAGACGTGGGCGCACACCCCACCCGCACTCCCCCCTTCCCTTTCTGTCTCCAGCAGACACACACGCCTGGTTGTTTGACTCCGCTCAGTCACCAGTATTCCTAAAGTGTTTTTGACAGAAAACACCTCGGCTCCCGGTACGGGAACAGGGGCTGCTGCGAAGATCTGCAGTACAGTATTTCTCTCAAAGCCCTCCCTGCCTCCCAACTCTCTCCTGTCTCCGTGACTTCCCCCTCCAAAAAAATCTGCAAATATTTTCTCTCACTACACATGGTCAGCATATTAAAAGAAAAAAAAAAGTGCGTCTGGATTTGTCCCAGGGCAAAAAAGTTCATTCCTTGCATGTGATCAATGAATATCCCAGGTCCCACCCAAGGGACGTCTTGTGCCTAGTCTCCAACAGCTTAGGGTGCCCAGAGCCCCGCAACTTGCGCCTTAGCAGCGCCGTGGGCAAGGGACAAGGGGGAGGAGTAGAAGAGGAAAGCTGAAGGAGCGCCTACGACTGTGAGGTCAGGGGTCAGCAGCAGTGGGAGCAGAGGACACACTTGTCCAAATGCCAGGAGGGGTGCGCGGGGCCACTCACCTGCTTGGAACTCTACTTGGCGATTTTTCTCTCTTTCCTCCTGCAGCAGCATGGAGTAGAGGATCCCAAAAGAGTTCTGGATGCCAAAGATGGATCCGTTGCACCAGGTGGCAGCGAAGACCACCATCCAGCCGAAGCCACCTTCGGGGGGCTGGAAGCCTCGAGCGGTGCCGCGGGTCTCCACGGCGGGCGTGGACTTGGGTTCATGCACTGGCTCGGGCTCAAATTCCAACTCCGGCAGGGGAGCAGGGTCCGGTAGGGGTTGTGGCTCCGGCTGTGGCTCCGGCTGTGGCTCCGGCTGCGGTTCTGGTGGGGGCACTGGCACCGGCTCAGGCTCTGGCTCTGGCTCGGCGCTTCCCACCCACTCCTGCTGTTTTTGGTCTGCCTCCCGCCAGGGCCCCTTGGCTTCCTTGCTCGCCAGGCTTTGCAGCGCCATCTCGGCAGGGGGACTGTGGCTGCTCAGGCGAGAGGAGCCGCTGTGTGGCTGGTACTTGTTTCTGCCGCCGCCGCTGCTGCTGCTGCTCCTCGGAGCACTGCTGCTGCCGCTGCCTCCTCCTCCTGGCTCCGCGCCCCAGCTGGCCAGCCTGTCCCGCGACAGACGGTCCCTCGAGTCCTCTCCTCCTCCTCCCACGTCCAACCCCCCTTCTGCTCTCCCCATGTCATCTCTCTCCTCCCCCTCCTCTTTCCCCCCCACCTCTTCCTCCCTCAACAGGCAGCCGCTAGAACCTTGCTCTTCTCCCTAGCCCTTCCTGCTCCCCATACTCGCCCGCGTACTTCAGCCCTGCTCCCTACCTCAACTTCCTTTCAAAACTACTGAATCCTGTCTTCTTTGTCCATATGCCCAATAGAGGGAGAGTTAAAATGGTTTTTCCACAAACTGTCCTGTTTCCCGTGCCTTCTCCACACAGGCTCCAAACAGACATTGATCAACCCAAAATTTCCAGGGAAGCCCCACTGTCTTTTGGTCTCACTCCCTTCTTCCTCACACGCATCCTGGAACTGGAGAGGTCCTGAGGACCCCAGGATGAGACCTGGACTTTGAGAGACTCCACCCTGTCCTCGGGAGTCCCTTTGTCCCCCACTTGAGCTTGAGAAAAGCGACCTAGAGGGGGAAAGCCCAGGCTTCGGACAGATGGTGGGCACAATCTTCTAGAGCCCGGGGTCTCAGCCTCCCACGGTCCTGCACAACCCCTCCCACCCCACCAGTCTCTCCCTGTTCGCCCCCGCCCTTCCCGGCAAATCCCCGGCGGGACGCGAATGGGAGGAGACAGCCCGGCAGCGAAACCCGCCCCTCTGGGCAGTCAATCAGGGTTTTGTTTGCGCCAACCTGGAGCCCAGAGGAGCCATAGAGGGCCGGGTCTGGTTCGGGGGCTGGGCCAGGAAGGGAGGGAGGTGCAGTGGCACCGGAGGGGGCCGGGCCCGGGCAGGGCGGGAGCCTAAGCTCAGCTCAGGCTCCTCCTGGCTCTCCGTCCCTCAGTGGGGAACGAAGAGTCGGGGCCCGGTCAAGACGCCAGTTTGGACAAGAGCGGATCTTCCGGCCCTCAGGACTCTGCGGAGCCACGGGCCAAGGGTGTCTTTCCAGCACCCACAGCCCCTGTCCGCCTACCTGAGGCTTAGAGACGTAGGAATCCCACTGAATGTCCCAGACTAAGGCCCCAGCCCTGCGAGGGTAAGGGGGACTTGGGTACCCAGAGAGCGCATGGATCCCAGGAGGCAAGGATGGGTGATTTGCCCTGTGGGCCGCCTGGCCCTCTGCCAAAGTGCGCTGCTGTGTCCAGCCTCAGTCCTGGGGACCCGTCCCGCGATCCCGGGAAGTTCTGCGTCAGCTGAGGGCCCACGCGTCTTATGCACTGATCATCAGGTCGTAGTGTGGTTACTAAGCTACTCCGGTCTCCACTAGCAAGCCGGCGAGTGCCAAGCGGTTTCTACTCAGCATCTCATTAACCTTCTTGCTGAGTGAAAAGACTATATGCTGGGTGAAAATTCAGCTCATGGCTCTGGCAGATGCAGACGAACGTAGAGTTATTAAGCACGTAAAAGCAGACCGAACTGGGCGGAAGAATAGAGGGGTTTCAAGGAGCTTGCCTGTCATGAAAGTAATCTATCCAAATTCACAAATCGCGAGAGCCATACTGGTGAGCAGAGCAGGCATTGCTTGAGCGAATAGAACGCCTTCACTGCCACCTCTTTAGTCAAGAACAAAACCTGAGGCTCAAGGAGGTCAAGGCATTTTTTTTAGCCTAAGGTCATGAAATAAATCAAGTACAAGCTGGAATTCAAGGCAGGTCTCCATACATCAAAGCCTCACTTCCTAAGCTTCGCCACAGGAGTCTAGGGCTTGCCTTTTTGGGAGAGGCCAGAGGCGGGAAGGCAGGATTTGACTGAGCAATCTCAGTAGGTTTCTGGAAGAGGTTGTGGCCTAGATGGACCTTGAATATTGAGAAGGATTTTACGTCTGGGGCTAGGGGTCGGGTGTCCCTGCCTAAAAGAGAGAAAGCATAAAGGCATAGAAGGCTTCTACTCATAGAAAGAGATAAGTGAAAGTTAATCAGGGTTAAAAAGTTAATATGTATGTTACCTTTTCCAGGAAACATTTGCATTTTAATAAAAATTCACAGTGCTTTAGCCATGAGTGACAAATCATGCACATAAGGGGCACTAGTGCTTAAGATATGGTTGTTTTGTTTTTTGGGTTTTTTTGTTTTTTTTTTGTCAGGGGTCTCACCATAAACAAGACCAAGTATTGCCCGAAGGGGCACTAGCCTTGGTGTCCACTTCCAGGAACCTGAATAAAACCCTGAAAAAGGTTATTTTCAACCTCACATCTAGGAATAGATCTGGATTCTTGCAGCTCATCTCATACCCTACTGTCTAAATTCAATTTCTTCATTGCTTAAATGGGCTTTTAGATCCCTGGAATGGGGGGTGAGGGTGGGTAATAACACTCATTGAGAATCTCCTGTGAACCTAGCACTATGCTAGCCCTCTACACACACTGTCTCACATAATCCTAACAACCTTATAAGATTGGGATGGAGTCTCCTGTGTTATAACTGAGGACACAGAGGCTCTAAGAGGTTAAGTCAGTTGTTTAAGTCTACAAAGCCAGTAAGAGGTAGCACAGGGATCTTTGCTCATTTGTGTGAGCTCCAAGGTATGTGTCCCTCTTAGAAGACAGGATCATGTAACCATCATCCCATCCTTGTAACAACATATGTAATACCTACGATTTTCTCCCCTCTTTAGAAGGTATTTTATAATGGCTAGAGTACTGGCACAAAAAGACCTGGATTCCAATCTTGATTCTACCTTTGCATACCTGTGTGGTTCTCAGCAAGTTGTTTTCCCTTTTCTTTATTGCAGAATGGAGCTAATACCTACTTCACAGTTATTAAATGGCATGCTGAGAAGTGTAGACTATTTTGGATATACAAGGGAGCCACTGAAGATTTTTGAGCAGAAAACATCAAATCTACATCTTATTTTTTAAATGCTTATTATTTATTTTGAGAGAAAGAGAGAGAGGGAGAGAGAGAGAGCACACAGTGGGGGAGGGGTGGAGAGAGAAATAAAGAGAATTTTAAGCAGGCTCCATGCCCAGCACAGAGCCAGACATGGGGCTCGATCCCATGACCCTGAGATGGTGACCTGAGCCAAAATCGAGAGTCAGATGCTTAACCAACTGAGCCACCCAGCCACCCCTCAAATCTACATTTTATAAAGAAAATTGGGGTAACTGTGTATAAAGATACTGTGGCTTGAAAAGATAAAAAGTAAGGAAACCAACAAGGTTAAAAAATTTTTGATGGTATGAAATAGGGCACTGACTGAGGATGAACACTAAGAGATGACACTATGAACCACTATTATAATAGAGTTGACAGATTTGGGTACTGAGGGGAAAGAAGAAGCAAAAATGATGCTGACATTTTTTGCTTGAGTGAAGGAAAGAGTGGTAACAGTGGCTTTTTTTAAACTATTATTTATTTTAAATCCAAGTTAGTTAATATATAGTGTAATAATTATTTCAGGAGTAGCATCTAGTGATTCATCACTTACATACATATAACACCCAGTGCTCATCCCAACAAGTGCCCTCCTTAGTATCCATCACCTCTTTAACCCACTCCCCCACCCACCCACACCTCCAGTAACCCTGAGTTTGTTCTATTTAAGAGTCTATTATGGTTTGCCTCCCTCTCTGTTTTTTATCATATTTTGCTTCCCTTCCACTATGTTAATTATGTGCATTTATTGTATTTCTTAAATTCCAGATATGAGTGAAATCATGATATTTGTCTTTCTCTGGCTGACTTATTTTGCTTGCATAATATACTCTGGTTCCATCCACATTGTTGCAAATGGCAAGATTTCACTCTTTTTGATTGCCGAGTAATATTCACATATATATATATATATATATATATATGCATATATATATATATATACGCATACATATATGTGTGTATATATATATATGCCACATCTTCTTTATCCATTTATCAGTCAATGGAAATTTGGGCTCTTTCCATACTTTGGCTATTGTTGATACTGCTGCTATAAACATTGGGGTGCATGTGCCCCTTTGAGTCAGATTTTTGTATCCTTTGGATCAATACCTATTAGTGCAATTGCCAGGTCACAGGGTAGCTCTATTTTTAATTTTTTGAGGAACCTACATACTGTTTTCCAGAGTGGTTGCACCAGTTTGCATTCCCACCAACAGTGTAAAAAGATTCCCCTTTCTCTGCATCCTCACCAACATCTGTTGTTTCCTGAGTTGTTAATTTTAATCATTCTGACAGGTGTGAGGTGGTATCTCATTGTGGTTTGATTTGTATTTCCCTGATGATGAGTGATGTTGAGCATATTTTCATGTCTGTTAGCCATCTGGATGTCTTCTTTGGAAAAGTGTCTATTCACATTTTCTGTCCATTTCTTCATTGGATTATTTATTTTTGGGGCATTGAGTTTTCAAAGTTCTTTATAGATTTTGGATACTAACTCTTTATGAGATATGTCATTTGCAAATATCTTCTCCCATTCCATCCATTGCCTTTTAGTTGTGTTCATTGTTTCCTTCATTGTGCAGAGATTTTTTTTATATTTATGAGACCCCAATAGTTCATTTTTGCTTTTGTTTCCCTTGCCTCCGGAGACATGTCAAGTAAGAAGTTGATACAACCAAGGTCAAAGAGGTTGTTGCCTGTTTTCTCCTCTAGGGTTTTGATGGCTTCCTGTCCTACATTTAGGTCTTTTATCCATTTTGAGTTTCTTTTTGTGTATGGTGTAAGAAAGTGGTCTAGTTTCATTCTTATGCATGTTGCTGTCCAGTTTTCCCAGCACCGCTTGCTGAAGAGACTCTCTTTTCTCCATTGGATATTCTTTCCTGCTTTGTCAAATATTAGTTGGCCATACATTTGTGTGTCCACTTCTGGGTTCTCTATTCTGTTCCATTAATCTATGTGTCTCTTTTTGTGCCAGTAGCATACTGCTTTGATGATTATAGCTTTGTAATATAGCTTTAAGTACAGAATTGTGATGCCTCCAGCTTTGCTTTTCTTTTTCAACATTGCTTTGTCTATTCAGGGTCTTTTCTGGTTTCATACATATTTTAGAATTGTTTGTTCTAGCTCTGTGAAGAATGCTGGTGTTATTTTGATAGGGATTGCATTGAATATGTAGATGGCTTAGGGTAGTATTGACATTTTAACAATATTTGTTCTTCCAATACATGAGTATGGAATGTTTTTCAATTTTGTTGTGTCTTTTTCTATTTCATAAGATTTCTATAGCTTTCAGTGTATAGATATTTTACCTCTTTCATGATGTTTATTACTACATATTTTATTGGTTTTGGTGCAATTGTAAATGGGATCTATTCCTTGATTTCTCTTTCCACTGCTTCATTATTGGTGTATATAAAGGCAAAAATTTTCTGTGCATTGATTTGATATCCTGAAACTTTGCTGAATTCATGTATCAATTCTAGCAGTTTTTTGATTGAGTCTTTTGGGTTTTCCATGTCATCTGTGTAGAGAGAACATTTGACTTCTTCCTTGCCAATTTGGAAGACTTTTATTTCTTTATGTTGTCTGATTGCTGAAGGTAGGACTTACAACACTATGGTGAATAGCAGTGGTGAGAGTGAACATCCCTGTGTGTTCCTGACCTTAGGGTACAGCTCTTAGGTTTTCCCCGCTGAGGATATTAGCTGTGGGTCTTTCATGTATGGCCTTTATGATCTTGAGTTATGTCCCTTCTATCTCTACTTTGTTAAGGGGTATTATCAAGAAAGGATGCTGTAGACTGGCCAACATGGCAGAGAAGTAGGGAGATCCATACTTCCTGCATCTCTCAAACAAAGAAGTATAGAAGCCAAAGGATTTTGAACACCAAAGGCTGGGAGGAAAAGAGATTGATTCTACTAGGAAGAAAATGGGAAAGCTGGAAAAAAGATAGGGCTACTCCAAGGAAGACATTAATGCATACCTGGTGGAGGGTGCAAAATATCACTATGAACCAATGGAATAGAATAGAAACCCCAGAACTAGACCCACAAACGTATAGCCAACTCATCTTTGACAAAGCAGGAAAGAACATCCAATGGAAAAAAGACAGTCTCTTTAACAAATGGTGCTGGGAGAACTGGACAGCAACATGCAGAAGGTTGAAACTAGACCACTTTCTCACACCATTCACAAAAATGAACTCAAAATGGATAAAGGACCTGAATGTGACACAGGAAACCATCAAAACCTTAGAGGAGAAAGCAGGAAAAGACCTCTCTGACCTCAGCCATAGCAATCTCTTACTCGACACATCCCCAAAGGCAAGGGAATTAAAAGCAAAAGTGAATTACTGGGACCTTATGAAGATCAAAAGCTGCTGCACAGCAAAGGAAACAACCAACAAAACTAAAAGGCAACCAATAGAATGGGAAAAGATATTTGCAAATGACATATCGGACAAAGGGCTACTATCCAAAATCTACAGAGCTCACCAAACTCCACACCCGAAAAGCAAATAACCCAGTGAAGAAATGGGCAGAAAACATGAATAGACACTTCTCTAAAGAAGACATCCGGATGGCCAACAGGCACATGAAAAGATGTTCAGCGTCGCTCCTTATCAGGGAAATACAAATCAAAACCACACTCAGATATCACCTCACGCCAGTCAGAGTGGCCAAAATGAACAAATCAGGAGACTCTAGATGCTGGAGAGGATGTGGAGAAACGGGAACCCTCTTGCACTGTTGGTGGGAATGCAAATTGGTGCAGCCGCTCTGGAAAGCAGTGTGGAGGTTCCTCAGAAAATTAAAAAATATACCTACCCTATGACCCAGCAATAGCACTGCTAGGAATTTATCCAAGGGATACAGGAGTACTGATGCATAGGGCCACTTGTACCCCAATGTTCATAGCAGCATTCTCAACAATAGCCAAATTATGGAAAGAGCCTAAATGTCCATCAACTGATGAATGGATAAAGAAATTGTGGTTTATATACACAATGGAATACTACGTGGCAATGAGAAAAAATGAAATATGGCCTTTTGTAGCAACGTGGATGGAACTGGAGAGTGTGATGCTAAGTGAAATAAGCCATACAGAGAAAGACAGATACCATATGGTTTCACTCTTATGTGGATCCTGAGAAACTTAACAGGAACCCATGGGGGAGGGGAAGGAAAAAAAAAAAAAAGAGGTTAGAGTGGGAGAGAGCCAAAGCATAAGAGACTGTTAAAAACTGAGAACAAACTGAGGGTTGATGGGGGGTGGGAGGGAGGAGAGGGTGGGTGATGGGTATTGAGGAGGGCACCTTTTGGGATGAGCACTGGGTGTTGTATGGAAACCAATTTGACAATAAATTTCATATATTAAAAAAATATATATCACTATGAATAAGGTAATAAAATAACCAAAGTCACAACAACACAGAGCAAGTAACAATCTCCGGAAAAACACCTCCTCAAGGTCCAGGTCCCAGACAGTGTATGACCCTCCTTTAATATAGCAGCACTCGCAGTTGCAGAGCATGCAACAAGCTTTTAAAACACATAAGGGACAGAAAACTAGCCAAAGTGATGAAATGGAAGAATTCTCCTCAAAAGAAATTCCAGAAAGTAGTGACAGCTAACGAATTGATCAAAACCAATTTAAGCAATATAACTGAACAAGAATTTAGAATAATAGTCATAGGGGCACCTGGGTGGCTCAGTCGGTTGAGCGGCCGACTTCGGCTCAGGTCACGATCTCGCGGTCCGTGAGTTCGAGCCCCGCGTCGGGCTCTGTGCTGACAGCTCGGAGCCTGGAGCCTGTTTCCGATTCTGTGTCTCCCTCTCTCTGACCTTCCCCTGTTCATGCTCCGTCTCTCTCTGTCTCAAAAATAAATAAACGTTAAAAAAATTTTTAAAAAAATCTAAAGAATAATAGTCATAAAATTAATTGCTGGGCTTGAAAAAAAGCATGGAGAACAGCAGAGAATCTACTGCTACAGAGATAAAGGAATTAAAAAATAGTCATGATTAATTTAAAAATGCTATAAATAAGGTGCAAAATAAAATGGAGGCAGCCATAGTGTGGATTGAAGAGGCAGAGGGGAGAATAGGTGAATTAGAAGATAAAATTATGGGGAAAAAAAGGAAGCTGAGATAAAGAGAGATAAAAAAATCCAATAGGATGAGGGGAGAATTAGAGAACTAAGTGATGCAATCAAATGGATAAATATCCGTATCGTAGAAATTCCAGAAGGAGAAGAGAGAGAGAAAGGGGCGGAAGGTGTACTTGAACAAATCATAGCTGAGAACTTCCCCAAGCTGGGGAAGGAAACAGGCATTGAAATCCAAGAGGCACAGAGAACTCCCTGCAGATGTAACTTGAATCAATCTTCTGCATGACATATCATAAGGAAACTGGCAAAATACAAGGATAAAGAGAGAATTCTGAAAGAGGCTAGGGATAAACAGGCCTTAACATACAAAAGTAGACACATAAGAGTAGTAGCAGACCTATCTACTGAAACTTGGCAGTCCAGAAAGGAATGGCAGGAAATCTTCAATGTGATGAACAGAAAAATATATGCAGCTGAGAATCCTTTATCCAGCAAGTCTGTCATTCAGAATAGAAGGAGAGACAGAGATTTTCCCAAACAAACAAAAACTGAAGGAATTCATCACCACTAAGCCAGCCCTACAAGAGATCCTAAGGGGGACTCTGTGAGTGAAATGTTGCAAGGACCAAAAGGTACCAGAGACATCACTACAAGCATGAAACCTACATATAACACAGTGAATCTAAAGCCATATCTTTCAATACTAACACTGAAGGTAAATGGACTAAATGCTCCAATCAAAAGACATAGGGTATCAGAATGGATAAACAAGCAAGACCCATCAATTTGATGTCTACAAGAGACTCATTTCAGACCTGAGGACACCTTCAGATTGAAAATGAGGGGATGGGGAACTAACTATCATGCTACTGGAAGTCAAAAGAAAGCTGGAGTAGCCATACTTATATCAGACAAACTAGACTTTAAATTAAAGGCTGGAACAAGAGATGAAAAAGGGCATTATATAATAATTACAGGGTCTATCCATCAGGAAGAGCTAACAATAATAAATGTCTATGCATCAAATTTGAAAGCAGCAAAATATATAAAACAGTTAATCACAAACATAAGCAATCTTATTGATAAGAATGGTAATTACAGGAGACTTTAATACTCCACGTACAACAATGGATAGATCATCTAGACATAGAATCAATAAAGAAACAAGGGCCCAGAATGATACACTGGATCAGATGGACTTGATAGATATATTTAGAATTCTGCATCCCAAAGCAACAGAATATATTTTCTTCTCGAGTGCACATGGAACATTCTCCAAGATAGATCACATACTGGGTCACAAAACAGCCTTTAATAAGTATAAAAGAATTTATATCATACCATGCACACTTTCAGATCACAATGCTATGGAACTTGAAATCAACCACAGGAAAAAGTCTGGAAAACCTCCAAAAGCATGGAGATTAAAGAATATCCTACTAAAGAACAAATGGGTCAACCAGGCAATTAGAGAAGAAATTTAAAAATACATGGAAGCAAATGAAAATGAAAATACAACCATCCAAACACGTTGGGATACAGCAAAGGCAGTCCTGAGAGGAAAATACATTGCAATCCAGGCCTATCTCAAGAAACAAGAAAAACCCCAAAGACAAAATCTAACAGAACACTAAAGGAAATAGAAGCAGAACAGCAAAGACACCTGAAACCCATCAGAAGAAGAGAAATAATAAAGATCAAAGCAGCAATAAACAATATAGAATCTAAAAAAGACTGTAGAGCAGATCAATGAAACCAAGAGTTGGTTTTTTGAAAAAATAAACAAAATTGATAAACCTCTAGCCAGGCTTCTCAAAAAGAAAAGGTAGATGATGCAAATAGATTAAATCATAAATGAAAATGGAATAATTACAACCAATCCCTCAGAAATACAAGAAATTATCATGGAATACTATGAAAAATTATGTGCCAAAAAACTGGACAACCTGAAAGAAATGGACAAATTCCTAAACACCCACACACTTCCAAAACTCAAATGGGAAGAAATAGAAACTTGGAACATATCCATAACTAGTGAAGAAATTGAATCACTTATCAAAAAATCTCCCAACCAATAAGAGTCCTGGACCACATGGCTTCCCTGGGGAATTCTACCAGACAATTAAAGCACACATGATACCTATCCTTCTCAAGCTGTTCCAACAAATAGAAAGGGAAGGAAAACTTCCAGACTCATTCTATGAAGCCAGCATTATTTGGACTCCCAAACCAGACAGAGACCCAGAAAAAAGAAAACAAAAAAAGAACTACAGGCCAATATTCCTGACTAATATGGATGCAAAAATTATCAACAAGACACTAGCAAATCAAATTCAATAGCATATAAAAAGAATTATACACTTTGATCAAGTGGGATTCATTCCTGGGATGCAGGACTGGTTCAACATTCACAAATCAATCAATGTGATACATCACATTAATAAAAGAAAAGATAAGAACCATATGATCCTGTCAATCGATGCAGAACAAGCATTTGACAAAATTCAGCATCCTTTCTTAATAAAAACCCTCGAGAAAGTCGGGATAGAAGGAATGTACTTAAACATCATAAAAGCCATTTATGAAAAGCCCACAGCTAATATCCTCAATGGGGAAAAAATGAGCTTTCCCCCTGAGATCAGGAACACGACAGGGATTTCCACTCTCACTGCTGTTGTTTCACACAGTGTTGGAAGTTCTAGCATCAGCAATCAGACAACAAAAGGAAATCAAAGACATCAAAATTGGCAAAGATGAAGTTAAGCTTTCGCTTTTGCAGATGACATGATACTATACATGGAAAACCCGATAGACTCCACCAGAAGTCTGCTAGAACTGATACGTGAATTCAGCAAAGTTGCAGGATACAGAATAAATGTACAGAAATCAGTTGCATTTTTATACACCAATAATGAAGCAACAGAAAGACAAATAAAGAAACTGATCCCATTCACAATTGCACCAAGAATTATAAAATACCTAGGAATAAACCTAACCAAGGATGTAAAAGAGGTGTATGCTGAAACCTATAGAAAGCTTATGAAGGAAATTGGAGAAGATACAAAGAAATGGAAAAAACATTCTGTGCTCCTGGATTGGAAGAATAAATATTGTTAAAATGTCAATACTACCCAAAGCTATCTACACATTCAATGGATTCCCAATCAAAATTGCACCAGCATTATTCTCAAAGCTAGAACAAACAATCCCAAAATTTGTATGAAACCATAAAAGATCCTGAAGAGCCAATGTAGAAGAGGAAAAACCAAATGGAAGGCATCATAATCCCAGACTTTAGCCTCTACTGCAAAGCTGCAATCATCAAGAGAGTATGGTAATGGCACAAAAACAGACACATAGACCAATGGAATAGAATAGAGAACCCAGAATTGACCCACAAATGTATGGCCAACTAATCTTTCACAAAGCAGGAAAGAACATCCAATGGAAAAAAGACAGTCTCTTTAACAAATGCTGCTGGGAGAACTGGAAAGCAACATGCAGAAGGTTGAAACTATACCACTTTCTCACACCATTCACAAAAATAAACTCAAAAAAAATAAACTGAATGTGAGACAGGAAACCATCAAAACCCTAGAGGAGAAAGCAGGAAAATACTTCTCTGACCTCAGCTGCAGCAATTTCTTGCTCGACACATCTTCAAAGGCAAGAGAATTAAAAGCAAAAATGAACTATTGGGATCTCCTTAAGATAAAAAGCTTCTGCACTGAAAAGGAAACAATCAAAACTAAATGGCATCGAATGGAATGGGAAAAGATTTTTGCAAATGACATATCGGATAAAGGGCTAGTATCTAAAATCTATGAAGAACTCACCAAATCCACACCCAAAATACCAAATAATCCAGTGAAGAAATGGGCAGAAGACATGAATAGACACTTTTCTAAAGAAGCCATCCAGATGGCCAACAGGCACATGAAAAGATGCTCAAGTCACTCCTCATCAGGGAAATACAAATCAAAACCACTCTGAGATACCACCTCATGCCGGTCACAGTGGCTAAAATGAACAAATCAGGACACTATAGATGATGGAAAGGATGTGGAGAAATGGGAACTCTCTTGCACTTTGGTGGGAATGCAAACTGGTGCAGCCGCTCTGGGAAACAGTGTGGAGGTTCCTCAAAAAATTAGTAATAGAGCTACCCTATGACTCAGCAATAGCACTGCTGGGAATCTACCCAAGGGATCCAGGAGTGCTGATGCATAGGGGCACTTGTACCCCAATGTTTATAGCAGCACTTTCAACAACAGCCAAATGATGGAAAGAGCCTAAATGTCCATCAACTGAGAAATGGATAAATATATTATTTATATATACAATGGAATACTACATGGCAATGAGAAGGAATGAAATCTGGCCATTTGCAGCAACGTGGATGGAACTGGAGAGTACTGTGCTTAGTGAAAATTGTCAGTCAGAGAGAGACAGATACCGTATGTTTTCACTCATATGTGGATCCTGAGAAACTTAATAGAAGACCAGCGGGGAGGGGAAGGGGGAAAAAAGTTACAGAGAGGGAAGGAGGCACACCATAACAGACTCTTAAACACTGAGAACATACTGAGGGTTGATGGGGTTTGGGGGAGAGGGGAAAGTGGGTGATGGGCATTGAGGAGGGCACCTGTTGGGATGAGCACTGGGTGTTGTATGGAAACCAATTTGACAATAAATTATGTGTATGAAAGGACGCTGTATTTTGTCAAATGTATTGTGAGGATCATATGGTTCTTATCCTTTCTTTCATTAATGTGATGTATCACATTGATTGATTTGTGGATGTTTAACCAGCCCTGCATCCCAGGAATAAATCCAACCTGATCATGGTGAATAATTCTTTTAATTTATTTTTGGATCTGGTTTCTAGTAAAGAGTGGTAACAGTGTTAACGGAGCTTGGGAATTAGGAGTCACAGATCTGAGATGCCTGTGACTTCTGGTCACTTCTCTTTCTAAATAATCCTGTCAATTACAGCTCTAAAATACAATTTCAATCATGCTATTTCTCTGCGCTAAAAACTTTCTGTTTTTAATTTTTTTTTTAAGGTGAGATCATGACCTGAGCTGAAGTCAGATGCTTACCTGAGTGAGCCACACAGGCGCCCCTCTAAAAACTTTCAATGATTCTCCATTTGAATCAAGTTTAAATTCCTCAGCCAGGCATAAAAGGTCCTTTATGATTTGTGACCAGCCTTATTCACTTAGCAAATATTTACTAAGAGACTCTATCTGCCAGGATCTGTACTAAATACCAAGGACACACACAAAAAACCTGGTGCCTCTTTCTGAAGATCTCATATTCAACCTGTCTAGCACCATTCTCTGTCACTTTGTTCCCCCCTCTTTTCTTCCATTCAGGAGACAAACACACTGGATTACCCACCATTCTGTGACTTCTGGACACCTGTCTGCTGATCTCTCAAACCTCACCACCCATTCCTCTCACCATTCTCCAGTTGAAATTCTATGTCTTTTCTGAATCTCCAGACTCAGTTCATCAAAGCAGATAGGAGGATTAGTCTTGAATTAATGAGGCATGTCTATTGCTTTTCTTATGCCATTCAGTCATTCATTTCACAAATAGTTATTGAGCAACAATTGTGTGCCAGTTACTATGTCAGGCGCTGGAAACATACAATGGTCTTTGCCCTTGTGGAACTTACATTCTAGTGGAAATATTAATAAAATTCTCTGGTTTATACAAGTGAAAGAATGTGCTTTCTTTCTTTCCCTAACAGAGATAAGCCAATATGGAATGATTCCCATTGCTTATGCCCTTGATTACTCATACTAGTAGGTGAAGCAGAACAGTAGTTCTCTGACTTGGTCACACATCAGAATCACCTAGAGACTTTTATAACAGTAATGACTCTTCAGTCCCACTCCACATTTGCTCAATCAGAATATCTGGTGGTGGTAGCCAAGAATTCATGGTTTTAACAAGTCTCCCAGTAATATAGATGCACTGGCAGATTTTGAAACCACTAGACCAAAACAATAGCAACCCAAAATTTACATCTCAAAGACTAGGATAATTTCTGTAAAATGTCTCAGAAAGCTTTTGGGACCAACATAAAGATGTCAGTTTTCAATGTTGCCATGTGAGGACATGTATCATCAGTAGCATATCATTAATGAAATATTTTAATAATGAAATAATGAAAATTTAGAAGGGCCATAGTCTTTTACTAAGAAGACTATCTCAGGAAATGTCAGTAGGCAACAATTTTTCTCATGTGTCTACTGATGAAAATGTCAGACTATCATGGATCTGCAGATTAGTGCTTGGGATTCACTACACTATATGACCTTTGAAAGCCCTTTGATCCCTGACATTCTCTATTTTAGGCCAAAGGTATTTCCTTGTTTTGGGCCTCTTCTATTCTCAAATAGAATTTTTCTGGCTAGAGCAGAATTCAGTAGGTCATTCTCATTATCCCCCTCCTCTGTGCTTAACTCATCCTAACTACTTGGGAATGGATGATGTCTTGAGAGCTTTCTCGAGAAAGTGAGTACATAATTTTTTCCTCCTTTACTCACTTTCCTTTATTCATCTCCTCATACCTTCATTCATATGAGGGTAACTTAAGAGTTGTGATGACACAGCACCACCTTGAATCCAAGAGCCAAGTGAGATTGATTGTGAAAAGGAGACAAGGTGCTCTAGTAGTGGCCAAAGACATCCAAAAACAGAGACGACTTAGGTTTTATTCTCCATAATCAGGTTATACCACTAATAGGAACTCATATTACTGGGAAATGAATTTGAATATTGACACATTCTGATGGGCAAAGTGGAGGCTTGGAAAGGAAAAGATATTGGATGTATCGTGATTTCAGCTTGAGCCAATGGCTATTCATAATAATAGGTACATTAAAAACAAATCAATTGGCCATATGCATGGATCCTGCTTCCTGAATGCCAAGGAAACAATTCTGCTCAATGGTTGGTGTATTATTAGAACAAGCTTAGAGGGGAAAAGACGACAGTAGCAGCAGAGCATTACAGGAAAGAATGAGATAGGAAATAACCTTTTGAGGGCCAGCACGGAATAGCAAAGCTTGAAGTGAGAGAAAAGATTAAATGGATTAGTTTCTTGATTATATCCAAGGGAGAAATGGAATGGGGTTTTTAATCCTTTTATTAATTTATTCATTTTTATTCATTCAAGAGATATTTATTGAGAGGCTACTAGATGCTAAACATTGTGCTAAACCCTAGTTTAAAAGTTTCCTGTCCTGTGGCACCTGATTGGTCAGTCTGTTAAGCGTCTGACTTTGGCTCAGGTCATGATCTAGCGGTTGGTGAGTTGAAGCTCTGTGCTAACAGCTCAGAGCCTGGACCCTGCTTCAAATTCTGTGTCTCCCTCTCTCTCTCTCTCTCTTTACCCCTCCCCCATTCATGTTCTGTCTCTCTCTCTCTCTCTCTCTCTCTCTGTCAACAATAAATAAACATTAAAAAAATTTTTTTAAGGGGCGCCTATGTGGCTCAGTCGGTTAAGCTTCTGACTTCAGCTCAGGTCATGATCTCACGATTCGTGGGTTTGAGCCACACATCGGGCTCTGTGCTGACAGCTTGGAGCCTGGAACCTGCTTTGGATTCTGTGTCTCCCTCTCTCGCTGCCCCTCTTCCGCTTGTGCTCTGTCTCTCTCTCAAAAATAAATAAACATTAAATAATTAAAAAAAATTTTTTTAAGTTTCCTATCCTGAGAAGTGGAACCCTTATATGGCTGGAACAGAGGTGTCTCAGGTGTATGGTTGCAATGCAGTGTAAAGACTCGGCCTTCACTCATTTCCCCCTCTCCCCCACCCCCCATCATCAACCCTCAGTTTTTCCTCTGTATTTAAGAGTCTTTTATGGTTTGCCTCCCTCCTTCTCTCTCTGTTTGTAACTATTTTTCCCCCTCCCTTCCCCCATGGTCTTCTGTTAAGTTTCTAAAGTTCCACATATGAGTGGAAACATATGATATCTGTCTTTCTCTGACTGACTTATTTCACTTAGCATAATACCCTTCAGTTCCATCCGCATTGCTGCAAATGGCAGGATTCCATTCTTTCTCATTGTCAAGTAGTGCTCCATTGTATATATAAACCACATCTTCTGACATTGAGGAGGGCACTTGTTGGGATGAGCACTGGGTGTTGTATGTAAGCAATGAATTACGGGAATCTACTCCCAAAACCAAGAGCACACTGTATCCACTGTATGTTAGCCAACTTAACAATAAATTATATTTAAAAAAAAAGAGTGGACCTTGCCTGTGTTGCAGCTCAGTGTCCTTTCATAGATTGTAACTCCCTGAACACAGGGTCAACATTATTTATTTTTGTATCCTTAGCATTTAACATGATGCCTGATACAAAAAAGGTGCAATCAACCAATCAATCAATTTAGTTACTTCAACTAACAAAATCCATACACAATAAGGATGAGGCTCATCTTTCAGGCTTGTCATGAGGATTAGCAATAAAATGTGGGAAGCACCTAGCATAGTACCTGGCATGTAGTAGGCACTCAATAAATGTTAACATGTAGTTTGTGGTCAATTAATGTTAACAGCAAGATGGTTTGAAGATTGCCTTCACTGAAAAAAAAGAAGAAAATAATTTACTATGTTATTTGGCATTGGTTCAGTTCCAAAATGTAGAAAAAACATAGACTGTCAGAGCTGGAAGGGACCTTCCACAAAGTCCAAACTCCTAATTTTACAGATGAGAAAACTGAAGCCTATAGAAGGAAAAAGACTTAAGGTGCCATCTAAATTATCTAAGATTTTTCTTCCAATTACCTCAAATCCTGGTGGAAGGCAATATGATATATAAGTATACATATAAGGTAGGGGCATCATCTTACAATTGACAGAGAATAACATTACATCATTTGTCCAAGGACTTATGATTCACACTGTGGCTGTCTGGCTCCAGAGTCTGTTATTTTAACCACTACAATTTTCTATCACAGAACTTATAAAATTATATTAAAACTACCCATTTAACATGTCTTCCCACTAGAGTCTAAGCTCTTTGAGGGAGTGACACTGTTTTATTTCTGCTGTGTATAGATATTCGTTCATTTAACAAATATTTATTGAGCAACTATTATACGCTAGGACTTGCTAGCCCTAAAGAACAGGCTGTATCTTTAAAGCTGGGTTATCTAGCTCTGCGGTACTGTTGATATTCATTTCCCTTTTGCTATAATATCCTTCCCTTTACTATTGTCTTTTTGAACATTTCAGCTTAGTCTCTCTGTCCTATGGAGCAAACAGTTCTGTGCCCATGCTTGGGTTAGGTTGTTAAAGGAGAATAATTAGTGAGAAACTTCAGGAGGAAAGTGCAATATCAGAGGCATGATAAGAACTAGCAGTTTCCCACCACATGGAGAAGGTTCTTTCAATAAAGACTTTGGGGAATTACATTTGGTAGGTATTTTGTTTTGTTCAATTTAGGAAGTGCTCTGGTTACAATATCTTTTGCTTGCCTCCTCCCATTTGGACCTCTAAGAATTCACAATCTAGCTAGAGAGGTAAGTCATATATATATATATATATATATATATTTATTCTCATACTAGATTGTGAATTCTTAGAGGTCCAAATGGGAGGAGGCAAGAAGGTAAGATAACTTCCCAAGCACCAAGTCAGTGGTGGAAACACTAACTGCTGAAAAGATCATAGGACAGCAAGGTGAGGGAAACTTGAGGGGTGGAGCAGGGTGTGTTTCAGTGTAGCAGAGGGAAACTAGGAGTAGACAATGTGTTTCTGCACTCCCAGATATTGCCTGGTCCACCTCTTTTGGGGGTGACTTCTCAGACTCCAAGATAGCCACAGACCTAGAGCCTTTAGGGACCCTAAAACCCTTGTATAGAAAGTTTCTGGAGAGTAAGAGACAGAAAAAATAAACCATGGTGTGCCTTGAGGCCAGAACCAGGTATCAGCAACTGAATTAGAGGAGAGTGACTGGTATGCTCTGGCCCAGGGGCCAAGTTTCAAGTCCAACTTGCTGACCCTGCAGATAAAGAAAGCCAGTTAAAGGGCAGGAAAACATTATTCAAATGGATCAGGGGCAAGGATGCAAGAGGCAGGGGTAGGGGCAAGGGAGTTGAGGGTAAGGACAAAGAAGAGGCAGTTTATTTTCCTCCAGTACATATTTACGGAGTTCCTTCTGTGCTTGATTAAACTCAGTTTTTCCAGGGCTTCTTTTTGGATGAGGGAAGGAACAAGGAGGAGGAATGTATTTTGTTAAAACTTTCTGAGACCTGGAGATTTTAACCTATTTGTCTAAAGAAATGCTGTGAGTGGGACCAGGACCCCTGTCTCTTAGGTCCTTAACCGCAGGACATTTCTCCATGCCATATTACTTCCTATTATGTCATTCAACTGCTTAAAAATCTCAGATGATTCCCTACTGTCTAAAGAATAAAGTCCAAACTCCTGAGCTGCCACATTGGGCCCCTCATTTTTCAGACCTTGTTCAACTCTCCATTAGTTCCTGAGCCACTTCCCACAATGAGATTTAAACCCAAGCAGAATAGAGCTCTTTCCTACCTCACTGACCCCAAATGCCCTTGTCTCCCTTTTTGCAACCTTTCTTCTCCAAACTGAAATAATTTTACCATTAACACTTACATACCCACCCCTGCATTCTACAATTAACAGTTTTACTATATTTGCTTTAACACATATTTGTCCATCTAACTCTCCATTGATCCATCAATCCATCTTTTTAATGCACTTCAAAGTAAATTGAAGACATCAATACATATTTTCCCCAAATACAGAAAATATTTGTATATATATATGCAGAAGCATGTGTATTACTAGAGTTCAATTTTTTACAGTTTTTTTCTTTCGAGATAAAATTTACATACAGTGGAATATGTAAATCTTAATGTAATATTTGCTGTATTTTGACAAACGCATATACCTCTATAACCCAAACCTTTATCAAGATATAGAGCATTACCATCACCCCAGAAACTTCCCTCATGTTCCTTCCCAGTCAAACCCCCACCTCATTTTTAAGAGAACCACCATGGATTAGTTGTGTCTTTTCTAAAGATTCATATAAATGGAATCATACAGTATGTAGCCTTTTGAGCATGGTGTCTTTCACAACATAGTGCTTTTGAGATTTAGTCATGTTGTGCTGGGTAGTATTCTATTGTATTTGTATTGTATTCACCAGTTGATGGACATTTGGGTTGTTCCTAGTTTGGAGCTACTATGAATAAAGTTTTTATGAACATTTGTATACAAGTCTTTTCATGAACATATTTTCATTTCTTTTAGGCAGATACCTAGAAGTGCAACTGTTAGATCATGGGGTAAGGTGTATATTTAACTACTACATAAAAAACTGCCAGAACTCTTTCAAAAGAAGTTGTTCCATTTCATACTCCAGTCAACAGTATATAACAGTTCTATTTATTCAATATCCTCACCAATACTTGGTATTTTCATTTTAAAAAATTATTTTAACCATTCTTGTGACTGTACAAGTGGTTTTAATTTACAATTACCTGATGACTAATGATGGCGAGTATTTTTTTCATGTCCCTATTAGCCAATCATACATCTTATTTTGTGTAGTGTTTGTTCAAATATTTTGTACATTTTTTTGAAAAATTTTAATGTTTATTTTTTTTTAGAGAGAGAGAGAGAGAGAGCAGGGAAGGGGCAGAGAGAGAGGGAGACACAGAATCCAAAGCAGGCTCCAGGCTCTGAGCTGTTGGCACAGAACCTGACATGGGGTTGTAACCCACAAACCATGAGATCATGACCTGAGCTGAAGTCGGACGCTAACTGAGCCATCCAGGCGCTCCTATTTTCTACAGTTTTTAATTGGGCTATTTATTTTTTGTTATTGAGTTGTAAGAGTTTTATTTTTTTACACATCTTGGATACCAGTCCTTTGTCAGATATATGTTTTACAAAATTTTCTCCCACTTTATGGTTTGCCTATTGATTTTCTTGACAATGTCTTTCGATGGGCAGACATTTTAATTTTGATGAAGTCTAATTTAGTCTTTCTTTTCTTGTTTGAGTACTGTTTTCTGTGACCTGTTTTAAAAATGTTTTCCCACCCCCTAATTATAGTCTCATGTTTTCCTCTAAAAGCTTTATGATTTCAGGTTTTATGTTTAGACACATCCATCTTACATTAATATTTGTATATGGTATAAGGTAAGGGTTAAGGTTATTTTTTTTCATATGGATATCTAATTATTCTTGTGCCATTTGTTGAAAAGATTTCCATTTCCTCCACTGGATTACTTTGGTAAGGAACCAAAGTAATTTGATTTTCATTGTTAGCTCTTTTATTTAGAAAAGTGGATATGTAAAACTCACTGAATTTTCACAAATGGAACACTCTCATTTAACCAGAACCCCTATCATAGCAACCATATCATTACCAGCATCCTAGAAGCCTACTTACAGTTACAACCTCTCCTTCTGCTGCAATGGTAACAAGTATCCTGATGTCTAAAAGCATAGATTAATTTTGCCTATTTTGACATTTTATATAAATGGAATTATACATCATGTACCCTTTTGTGTCTGGCTTCTTTCAATATTATGGTTATGAGAGTAATCATGTGTATAGCAATAGTTTATTCATTTTCATTGCTGCATATTATTTTGTTGAATGAATATACTACATGGACATGGACATTTGGGTTGTTTCCAGTGTTTGACTATAATGAATGGTGCTGCTATAAACATGTCTTATGTTGCACATAAGTATATATTTCTGTTAGATATATACTTAGGAAATGGAAACACTAGGTCAGAAGACATGCATTGCTTCACATTTTAGTAGATCTTGTAAAACAGTGATTATTTCAATATATACCCTCACTAGTAGTTGCTCCACATCTTTGACAATACTTGGTATCATTTATGTTTTTCATTTTACTTATTTTGGTACAAATGGTGTTGTGATTTTAATTTCATTTCCCTAATTAAAAGTACTTTTCATATGTTTACCAAATATTTGTTTATTCTCTCGGAACTGTCATATTTTTACCTGTGACAGTTCTGGTGGGTGATTTACTTCCCTTTTTAGTTACTAAAAATCTATTCTACCTTCAAGGTCCAGCCCTAATGTCACCTCTTTGATGAAGCTACCTCCATATCCTAGGCCATATAAATGCTTCCCTCAGTATTCCCATAGCACATTTAACTCAAGTATAATATTTCACTTTTACTGGGCATCTATTTTCACCCATTACTGGGTTAAACTAACTGTTAGAGCAACCCCAGCTTTGTGTCATGTGGCCTACTTCTTAATTCTCTCCCTCACTAGGCTGGGGGCTCTCCAGGGGCAAAACTCCACCTTGTTTCATTCTATACACTCTCTTCCATTCATTATCCACACACTTACAGCATGACAAGCACATAGTAGGCACTTAATAACATTTTTAAAATTAAATGCCTGTTGTTGAATACATGATATACATTACTTTGGATCTACCCAGGGCCTCAGCAAATGATTTATATTGCTGAATTACTGCTGAAACAGATTTTGTATGGGAAGAATCAAATCAAGTTACTGAAGGCTCTTCCATAGCCCTAAGGCTCAGAACTAGACCTTGGATTCAGTTTCCTAGGCTGGAAGGATAGGAGCTCTTCTTCTTAGATTCCTGCTATGATCCTGGAATATCAGTTTATTTTTTTCAGTTTTTATTTAAATTCTAGTCAGCTATTATACAGTATATTAGTTTCAGGTGTACAATATAATGATTCAACACTTTCATACAACACCCAGTGCTCATCACTGCAAGTGCACTCCTTAATCTCCATCATCTGTTTAACCCATCCCACACCCACCTCCTGTCTGGTAACAGTTTGTTCTCTGTAGTTAAGAGTCCATTTCTTGCTTTGCTTCTCTTTTTTTTACCCTATGCTCATTTGTTTTGTCTCTTAAATTCCACATATGAGTGAAATCATATGGTATTTGTTTTTCTCTGACTTATTTAGTTCAGTATAATACTCTCTAGATCCATCTACATCATTACAAATGGCAAGATTTCATTCTTCTTTATTGATGAGTAATATATTCCATTGTATATATATATATACCACATCTTCTTTATCCATTTATCAGTCAGTGGACAGCATGGGCTGTTTCCATAATTTGGCTATTGCAGATAATGCTACTATAACCATTGGGGTGCATGTAACCCTTTGAATTAGTATTTTTGCATTACTTGGGTAAATACCCAGTAGTGCAACTGTTGCATCATAGGGTAGTTCTATTTTTAACTTTCTGAGGAATCTCCGTACTGTTTTCCAGAGTGGCTGCACCAGTTTGCATTCCCAACAATAGTGAAGAGGGCTCTTTTCCCCACATCCTTGCCAACACCTGTTGTTTCTTGTGCGGTTGATTTTAGCCATCCTGACAGGTGCAAAGTGATATCTCATTGTAGTTTTGATTTGCATTTCCCTGATGGTAAGCAATGATGAACATATTTTCATATGTCTGTTGGCCATCTGTATGTCTTCTTTGTAAAAATGTCTATTCATGTTTTCTGCCCATTTTTAATTGGATTATTTGTTTTCCAGGTGTTGAGTTTTATAAGTTATTTATATATTTTGGATACTAATAAAATGTCAGTTTAACGGAGGGATGAATTTATATCTCCAGTATCTAGAAGAGTGTCTAACACGTAGCTGATGTTTAATAATTGGTTTTTGTGGATAATAAGGAGGTCAACAAAGTGGCCTGAGCCTTCCCCCTTTAGCCTATACTTCCCTGATGTTTAAATGCTGTGCAATGGCTGCTTCCTTCAAGTTATGTTCTTTCAAAATACCAGCCCCCAAAGAGAGGTGACTCACTCAACCTTTCACATGTGCATTATGATTGGCTCATCACAAAGCAACTTCATGTCCAGTATTCCCTTTGATCTATGCAGCAATTTTCTGAGGTGGCCAGGTCAGGGATTATCATGCTCATTTTGCAAAGGGAAAATTGAGGCCCAGAGAAGTGAAATTATTTTACTCCAAGTTACTCAACTGGTAAATGAAACAGCGAAGGTTTGAACCCAGGTTTTCTCATATCTATCCAGAAATTTTTCCACTGAAAATGAATTTATCAGATTGGTAAGTGTGGGGGTACTTGAGAGCCCTGGGAATGTGAATGGAGTGAGAAAGAACCAGAGAGAAAACTACAAACAGGGAGAAGAATACTGAAAGGAGAGGTAAGGAAAGAGCTAAAAATGAGTCTGGTGATATCTTCCCCTCTCCCTACTCATTGCCTCAGGAACCCCAGTTTTAGCAGGAAGGCCAATCCTATTACCTACAACAGTGGAGCTCCCTCAAAGTGAACACTCTTCTGTCTGGGAGGTATCCAATCCATGGAATACTTGTGAAGGAAACAATATTTCAAGTCTTCTTCCTATTAGGAGATTTCGTTTTAGGGGCTTGGAAATTTTGAGGTGTAGAGATGGTAGTAAAAGTAGCCTCAGAGCCCTGCCAGCCAATTAACAACAAAATCCCTATGTTCAGATTTCTGGGGAGGCATTACGTGTATGAAGGAGGTGGGAGTGAGCCCCAACTTCTCATTCAACTAGGGAAAGCCAAATAGAGCTACCTGAATCAGATGATAATAATCAGTTAGAAACCCATTTCCAACACTTCCTTTTTTAAGTGCCTTATGAACAAGTCTGGGCAGGGGAGGAGGTTGGTAAGAGACATAGCCCAGAGCTCAGTATTCTTGGAGTTGAGTTTCTGGCCACATTCAATATGTTCATTCCTATTTGGATGGTGGGTTCTGTGTTTGCACACGAGATGAAGGAGCAGGGGAAAAGAGGAGAAACTGGTGACAAATGCCAGTAGTAAAAAAAGAAAAAAAATCAAAGAACTCCATGGCCATGGCATTTGTCTGGCAATAGGTTGCCAGCCCTAGAATTTGAAGGGTATTTAACACCTCTCAGTCCCCATGGTTGAGAGGACAGAAAAGCCATTCCAGCCCTCTAATCAGCTGTTTACTGAGCTGTTTCACCCACTGGAATGTTAGCTCCTTTCTTGTGTCCTCAGGCTCATGATAAGAGCTCTATAATTTCACATTGTGCATATGAGCAAATGAGACCAGACTTTGGAAGATGGGCCCTCAAAAGTACTTGGCTCAGTGGGACAAGAGAAATCATTGTACCCCACATTTGTCTTGGCCCTACTGAGCTGCAGTTTCTGTACCAAGCCTGATTCAGTACTCCAATAGTTTTTTTCTTCTTCCACCCTTCTTTCTTTCTTTCCTTCCTTCCTATAGGAGAGTCTGGATGGTGGAGATGCTTCCTAATGCCCTTGGAATCTGGTACAGTGAAAGTAACAAAGGACTGGGAATCAGTAGACTTCGATTTAAGTCCTATCTCTGTCACTGAGTGACTTTGGGTGAGTTCCTTACCCATTCTGGGTTTTTTACTGTCCTTACCTGACAATAGAATGAAGCAAAATGAGTACTTTCCCAACTGTGCTTTTTAGTGCCATAGAGTGTCATTTCCTAGAGTGTAATACAAGGACATGAGACAATTTTAGGTGTTACCAGAAACAAATCTTAAATTTCAACGGCTGTGTATGTATTTTAATATGAATTAGAAAAAAAAATATGGCTAAAGCATTAAAAGCTATAATATTACATAGAATAAGACTGAATTTATTTAAGAAAAAAAGTGAGTCAATTTAAAGAAACATATTAAATAAATATTATTGCACTGGCTGGAAGATATGGCGAAAATAATATAGGTGCTCTGGATAGAACTGAGGGCTGCATAACACTGCCCTAGAATTCTGAGTCATCTCTTCATGCCAGAGTTGAACCCAAGGCCTCCTACTAGCAACCATCATCACCACCCTTTAACCAAAAGACTTGCACCTTTAATTTGAAGAAAAAAAAAACAAGAAAACAAAAATAAAACCTAAGCCTTGGCCCAGGTAATCCCCAAGGGTCCCCCAGTGATGACATTCAAAGACTGTAAATCACAATAGCCAGACTTGAGTGTTGTCCTGGCCCAAGGGGTAATTTGATGACTATGTCTAAGTCAGGTGATTTAAAAAGCTGCCCACTTTTCTGCAGTGTACTTAAGGCTCCAAGGAGAAGTTATGGGGGCAAAAAATTTGGAAGCTTCCATTCAAAATTAGCCTTGGGCAGGAAGGGGTGGGAGGTGATGGTTAATAGTCTCTAAAGTCCAGCTGCCCCCTACTGGCCATAGGCATCAATGTATGGTCAAAGAGTTCCTTTTGACTTGGATAAGCATCCATTCAGAGCATCCAGGTCCAGAGCACAGTGGTTCTCAACAGCCTCCCAGACTGTGGATTTGAGGGGAATGTGTTGTAATGGGGATGAACCTGAGAAGTATTTACAGCTCTGGCCTTTACACCTGATCAGGCTATATAATTCCTCCAGCCCAAGAACAGAATGATAGAAAAGGGCTCAATAAATTCTGGGCCTAACCCAAAATTCAGATGAGTTTGCTTGACTCCTAAGTTCCTCTCAAGAAGTGACTATTAGTGGTTGAGCAGGCTCATCTTCCCATCCTTACATGTAGTCTCAGAATCAGGTTCCCAATAACAGAACCATCTGCTACTTCAGCAGCATCAGGAGGGGTCTGGGAAGGATTCAACACCTCATTCCATAATTCTCATCAGTCCTTACACATCTATGATATTGACACCTGGTGTTTTCTCAAATTTATTAATGTGCTTTGCAAACACAACTTGAAGAAAAGTTCCCTAGTCCCCTCCTCCAACCAGTACCCTCTACCATCTTTAAAAAGTGCCTATTTGGAAATTCTGGAGCCACTTCAGCCCTTGGGGGTCACATAGCAGTCATAACTGTTTATATTGGCAAGCATAGTGTTTTAAAAATTAGGGTATATGAGTCACTGAAAATGATGGAGTAGGGAAATCCAGGTACACAACCTTCCCCAAAAGGAACTAATGATCTAGAAAAAAAACTATCAGAATCAGATTCGGAAAAACTCTGGAATCAGGTCAAAAACTTACAACAAAAGTGCACTTACAACAACACCAAGATTTGGCAAAGGAAGAAGGTGTTGCTTTGTAGTAAGAGATTGCTGTGCTGTTTTAAATTATTCACTTACCATCCTCCACACCTCAGATTAGCAGCAGCTACGAGGACAGTAGCTGGCTCAACTGGTATAGGTTGCTAGTGCCAGAGGGAGCAATATGGACCGTACTCTTAAAGAATTGTGTTATGGGTCTCAACCTGCCTAGAGGCTCCCTCAAGAACTGGCATAAAGGTTTCTCTTTGTTATTTTTGAATCAGAGTTCGCTCAGGTGGCTTCCAGGCAAGATATTGTAACAAGCATTTAAAGACATAGGTATTGGCTGTAGCAGCTTGGGGCAAAGGACAACACTTGATAAAAGCAGTAGACAGATTTAGAAGCCTGGAAAGGAATAGGTTGGACAGGAAATATATGTGGGAATAAGTTATTTAAAATGTTATTCTGTATACTGGGTAATCAAGAAACCCATGTGTATTGAGGAGACCCTTAGCTTTCACCTCTGGTTGTTTTTTAGGCTTGACACATGTAGGAAGTGAAAGCTAAGGCAGGGTTATAAATGACCTAGCTAAACATTGAAAAGGTGCGCAAACACAGAACCAATAGACAGAGATTAGAAGAGCATTTTTTTTGCATTTCTTTCTTTTCCCTTTCCTTTTTTTTCTTTTTCATTTGTTGGCTCCAAGCATTTAAAGTAACTCTGTCAAAACAATAGTTAACAGACTTCAATGGCCATACACAACAAAGAATACAGACTTCATAAAAATAGTTTAGAAAAGACACTAAATAAGCAAATAACAATCCATAATAGGCAGCAGGGGGAAAAAGTCTTAGGGTAGAGGGAGAATCTGGTCTCCAGAGTTGTCACATTAGAATACTCAAAATGTACAGTTTTCAATAAAAAATTATGAGGCATGCAAAGAAATAAGAAAATATGGTCCATTTACAGGTTAGAAAATAGAAACTATCTATAAAGAAGCCCAGGAATTTGACTTACTAGACAAATACTACGTTTTTCAAATTTTTATTTAAATTCTAGTTGGTTAACCTATAGTGTAATATTGTTTTCAGGAGTAGAATTTAGTGATACATCACTTACATATAACACCCAGTGCTCAACACAAGTGCCCTTCTTAATACCCATCACCTATTTAGCCCACCCACCTCCCTCCATCAACCCTCAGTTTGTTCTCTATCTTTAAAACTTTTTTATGATTTGTTTCCCTCTTTCTTTTCTCCTACTTCTAATACGTTAATTTGTTTTGTTTCTTAAATTCCACATATGAGTGAAATAATATGGTATTTGTCTTTCTCTGACTTATTTCATTTAGTATAATACACTCTAGCTCCATCCATGTAATTGCAAAAGGCAAGATTTCATTCTTTGTTATGGCTAAGTAATATTCCATTGTAGATATATACCACCTCTTCCTTATCCATTTATCAGTCAATGGACATTTGGGTCTCTCTATAGCTTGGCTATTATTGATAATACTGTTATAAACATCAGGGTGCATGTACCCCTTCAAAGCTGTATTATTGTGTCTTTTGGATAAATACTTAGTAGTGCAATTGCTGGGTCATAGGGTGGTTCTGTTTTTGACTTATTGAAGGATCTCCATACTATTTTCCAGGGTAGCTACAGCAGTTTGCATTCCTACCAACAGTGTAAGAAGGTTCCCCTATTCTCCACATCCTTACCAACACCTGTTGTTTCTTGTGTTGTTAATTATAGCCATTCTTACAGGTGTGAGGTAGTATCTCATTGTGGTTTTGATTTGTATTTCCCCGATGATGAATGATGCTGAGCATCTTTTTCTGTGTCTGTTAGCCATCTGAATGTTTTCTTTAGAAAAATTAGGCAAAGACTTTAAATCTATGATCTTAATATGCTCAAAGATATATAGAAAACCATTAACAGAAAAAGGAAGCCAGGAGAATGATATTTAAACAAATAGAGAAATTATATATATATGATACCAAATAGAAATTCTAGAACTGGGAAAAGTACAATCATTGAGATTAAAAATTTATTAGGAGATTTAACAACAATTTAAGCAGGCAGAAGAAAGAATCAGTGAACATGATGATAGGTCAATTGAGATTATCTAGTCTGGAGAGTAGAAAGAGAAAAATATGAAGAAAAATGAATAAAGGCTAAGAAACTTATGGGATAACATCAAAAGTGCTAATACGCACATAATGGGATTCACATAAGGAAAGGAGAGAGATGGAAGGCAGAAATAATATTTTAAAAATTAATTACCATAAACTCCCCAAATTTGAGAAAAGACACAAATCTATACATCCAAGAAGCTCAGCCAACTTCAAGAAGGATATACTTAAAGAGATCTACACTGAGACACATTTTATTCAAAGTGTCCCAAGTCAAAAGGAAAAAAAAGGCAGCAAAAGAGAAGTGACTGAACATGTACAAGGGATTCTCAATAAGGTTAACAGCCAGATGCCAGATACCATGGCGACCAGAAGGCAGTGAGATGACATTTAAGGTGCTAGGAAAAAAAAAAAAAACATTAAGCAAGAATTCTGTATCTAGCAAAACTAACCTTCTTCAAAAATGAAGGAAAGACTTGCACTTTCTAGTACAGCATGTAAAGAACTTGGAAATGATCACTTCATCCTAGCAACAAGGAAAAAAAAACCAAACAAATTAAAAAATCAACAACTCTTTGTAGATCCATCAAAGAATTGAAGATGAAGGGCAAAGTGATGCCCCCAATATTGGAGACACAAACTGGCAGATAGAGAATTACATTTACCACAATAGAAACCCAAAGCAGAAACTTTCATGGAAAGCAGTGCTGGCATAGGAAAACCTAAACTGAAATTGATAAATTGCTGGTGGTTCAACGTGGACAAAGTTTGAGAGTAAAAACTCCAAGGGGCTTAGTAATAGAGGTTTCCCAACACTTTTGTAATTTTTACTTTCAGGAGCCTTGCCAGATTCTCACAATGAAGACAAGGAGAAAAATCTCCTTGTATTTCTAGCAGGGGAATGGAAAAGGGAGTCATTTTGAAATATGCCCAGAGTATTCTGTTCTTTACAATGAGGACTGTGTTCCAACCTATTTTAGCACAGTGTACCCTACTGGGGTTTTATTAAAGCCCATCCAACCTAAAGGAAGGGAAATACCCAACTCAAGCATAGTGATCCTTCTGACCTACATAAAGGGAAAAAATAAACTGAGAAGTACTTGTGAAGGTCACAACCCAGGAACACAGACTTACTAAGAGCCTGAGAGCTAATCACAGGTCCACAGAATATATCCCCTCTCCCCATACTTATTATGACATCAATAAAGACCAATTTACCCCACTTATTTTACCCAGTACATTATGTCCTGTTTTCAAAAAAGTTGCAAGGCATTCTAATAGAAAAAAAAAACAATTTCAAGAGAAGCCAGACATAAGAAGCATCAGAACCAGACTCTGATATGGCAGGGATTTTGGAATTTTTGGACCAGGAATTTAAATAGCTATGATTATTATGTTAAGGGCTCTAATGGATAAGGTAAGCAGCATGAAAGAACAGATGGGTAATGTAAGCAATGAAAAGAATCTAAGAAAGAATCAAAAGAAATGCTAGAAATAAAAAAAAAACACTAAGAAGAATGAAGTATGCATTTGAAAAAACAACCTGAATGTTCGTAGACAAATGGATAAAGAAACTTTGATAGAAAGGGAGGAGTTAAGATGGCAGAGTAGGAGGAAGACCTTGTGCTTGCCTTGTCCCTCAAACACAGCTAGATAAATATCAAATCATTCTGAACATGCAGGAAATCAATCTGAGGACTGAGAGAACAAACTGCACAACTAGAGGGGTAAATTAGGCTACATCATGGAAGGTAGGAGATGCAGAGACATGATTTGGGGGAGAAATGAATCAATGGTGCGGCGGAGGGGAGGGAGCCTTCATCAGGGAGAGAGGAGAGAGAGAAAAAAAGAGACACAGAGAGAGTGAACAGGGCACAGGGCACTGCACGAGAAAAACACTTCCCCAAAACTACTGGCAGGGAGAATGAGAGGGACTGATAATTCCAAATTTTCACAAGCAGTGGAGTTCAAAGTCTGAAGTTGGAGAATTCAGCACCATTGCCAGGATGGAGTCTGGTGGGCTTAGAGGTGTTCCTGTGGAGAATGAGGGCAGAGGCCCAGGAGCAGCAACATCTGAAGATCCCCTGGGTCACACTGGGAGAGACAGTTCCCCTTTTGGAGTGCATTTGGGAGAAGAGGCACCGTCCTCTTTGAGGACAAAAGAATAAGCAGGCCCCATTGAGCTGCACCATTCCTTAGCATAAGGGCAGAGACACCTGAAGACAGCTAACCTGGACACAGGGTTTTTGCTGCACTTTACCATAAACTCCAATCCCCTGCACATTCATGCGACTGCCTTTCTGGGACAAAACAGCACCAGTCACAGTACAGTGAGACCTTCTCCCAGAGGACCAGTGAGGGTCAGCACCATGCCAGGTGCCTAAAGTTTGGAGTTTCAAAACTCAGCCATTATGCCTGAGATAAAACATAGGTGCACTGCAATGCTAGGCAGGCAGACAACCCTGACACAGACAAGGTAAAGGCAGGGATCTGAGGTAAGCCTGGGATAAACCAAAGGAGATTGTTTACTCTCCTGTGAGGACTTTCTGAACAGCGTCAGGCACAAACTCCCCTCTCCTGAGCTAAGAGAGCTGGCTGACACATTTTTACTCCCACCCATCAGCATGGACGGACTTCACAGAGCAGCACAGCACCCACAGTGGAGGCTGGAGCTGCTTTCATCTAGCCCCATACCCCTGCAAAAAGCATCTGCAGGTGCATTTTTGCTAGGGCAAGTGTGCCTGAGAGTCAGAACAGCAGTAGGCCCCTCCCCCCAGAAGACCAGCACAAACCCCCTGCACCCACCAAGTCTACTGACTATAGAGTACTGCAAAGCTTTAGCTCTAAGGGAAATAGGATATAGCCTCTTATAACGAGCAGATCAAAACACACCTAGTTAAAATGTGCCACAAAGTGGGGGTGCCTGGGTGGCTCAGTTGGTTGAGAGTTCAACTTGATTTTAGCTCAGGTCATGATCTTATGGTTTGTGGGCTCAACCCGTGTCAAACTCTGCACTGACAGTATGGGGTTTGCTTGTTATTCCTCCCCGTGTGTGTGTGTGTGTGTGTGTGTGTGTGTGTGTGTGTGATTCCCCAGCTCATGGCCTCTCTCTCTCTCTCTCTCTCTCAAAGTAAACATATAAACATTAAAAAAAAAAAACATGCCACACAGTGGACAAAATCCAAACTTATGCCTATGACAGACAAGGAGAAACTCTGCAGAGAACTAACCTGAGTGAAAGAGAAATCAAAACACAAAATCAGAATGCACACAGCATACACCAGAAACACTTCCTGAAGTTCCAGGCCCTGGACACTATGTGACCTCTTCTTAATATAGCCATTACTCCCAGGAGCAGGGAAAACAACAGCTTTCCTAACATGCAGAAGACAGAGACCTAGTCAAAATGACAAGACAGAAGAATTCATCCCAAAAGAAAGAATGAGAAGAGGTCATGAGCAGGGATATAATCAAAACAAATATAAGTAATATGCCTAAACAAGAACTTAAGACAATGGGGGTGCCTGGGTGTCTCGGTTGGTTAAGCATCTGACTTTGGCTTAGGTCATTATCTCATGGTTCATGAGTTTGAGCCCCATGTCAGGCTCTGTGCTGACAGTTCAGAACCTGGAGCCTGCTTCAGTCTCTGTGTCTCCCTCTTTCTCTGCACCTCTCCTGCTCATGCTCTGTCTCTCAAAAATAAATAAATGTTAAAAAATTAAAATAATGATCATAAGAATACTAGTTGGGCTTGATAAAAGCATAGAAGACACCAGGGAGTCCTTACTGTAGAGATAAAAGAACAAAAATCTAGTCAGGCCAAAAAACAAATGCTATAACCAAGGTGCAATACCAACTATATGTAATTGCCACAAGGATGGAAGAAGCAGTGAAATGAATAAATGGTATAGAAGATAAAATTATTTGAAAACAATGAATCTGAAAAGAAGACAGAAAGAAAAATATTGGATCATACTGTAGACTTAGGCAACTCAATGACCCCATAAAACAAAATAACATTCATATCATAGTAGTACCAGAAGAAGAAGAGAGAAAAAAAAAAGGGCAGAATGTATATTTGAGCAAATTATAGCTGAAAACTTCCCTAATCAGGGGATGGAAACAGACATCCAAATCCAGGAGGCACAGAGAACTGCCATCAAAATTAACAAAAGCAGGCCAACACAAAAAAAATATATCATGGTAAAATTTGCAAAATATACAGATAAGGAAAACATCCTGAAAGCAATAAGGGAAAAGAAATCCCTAAACTACCAGGGAAACAAATAAGGTTATCAGATGTCTCACAGAAAGTTGGCAGGCCAGAAGGGAGTGGCATGATATTCAACATCCGGAATGGGAAAAATATGCAGCCAAGAATACTTTATCCAGCAAGGCTGTCATTCAGGATACAAAGAGAGATAAAGAGTTTCCCAGACAAACAAAAACTAAAGGAGTTTGTGACCACTAAACCAACCCTGAAAGAAATATTAAAGGGGACTCTTTGAGTGGGAAAGTAAGACTAAAACCAACAAAGAATAGAAATGAACAGAGAAAACCTCCAGAAACACCAAATTAACAGGTTATAAATCTATAACAGGCACTAAATTTGTATCAATCATCACTCTCAATTTAAATGGTCTAAATGCGGAAGCCCCGCACCAGCGCTGCCAACTCGCTGTCCTACGTGAGCTCAGGGCCCCAGGCGCAGATTTAATACATGATAAATTGGTCTAAAATGGCCGAGTTTTCATCTGAATAAGACACTGAAGCCATCCTAGAAGTTCTGCATCCAGTTTGAACCATGCAAACCCAGGCTGATGTGTTAGTTTAGAAGATTGCAGCAGAACTTTATCAAAGGAGGAGGGAAGATGGCAGCGTAGGAGGACGCTGGGCTCACCGCGGGTGCTGCTGATCACTTAGATTCCACCTACACCTGCCTAAATAACCCAGAAAACCACCAGAGGATTAGCAGAATGGAGTCGCCAGAGCCAAGCGCAGATGAGAGGCCCACGGAAGAGGGTAGGAAGGGCGGCGAGGCGGTGCGCGCTCCACGGGCTGGTGGGAGGGAGCCGGGGCAGAGGGGCAGCTCGCCGGCCAAGCAGAGCCCCCGAGTCTGGCTTGCAAAAAGCTGAGGGGCCTGATGGACTGTGTTCCAACAGCAAGCGCGACTTAGCGGCTGGGAGGTCATAAGTTAACAGCTCTGCTCAGAAAGCGGGAAGGCTGGAGGACAAAGGGAAGGAGAGCTGCTGAGCCCCCTGACGACAGAGCTCAGTTTGGTGGGGAACAAAGGCGCTCGCCAGCGCCATCTCCCCCGCCCATCCCCCAGCCAAAATCCCAAAGAGAACCAGTTCCTGCCAGGGAACTTGCTCGCTCCGCGCAAACACCCAACTCTGCGCTTCTGCGGAGCCAAACCTCCGGCAGCGAATCTGACTCCCTCCTGCTGCCACAGGGCCCCTCCTGAGGTGGATCACCTAAGGAGAAGCGAGCTAAGCCTGCCCCTCCTGCCCCCGTACACCTTGCCTACCCACCCCAGCTAATATGCCAGATCCCCAGCACCACAAGCCTGGCAGTGTGCAAGTAGCGCAGACACGCCACCCCACAGTGAATCCCACCCCTAGGAGAGGGGAAGAGAAGGCACACACCAGTCTGACTGTGGCCCCAGCGGTGGGCTGGGGGCAGACATCAGGACTGACTGCGGCCCCGCCCACCAACTCCAGTTATACACCACTGCACAGGGGAAGTGCCCTGCAGGTCCTCACCACTCCAGGGACTATCCAAAATGACCAAGCAGAAGAATTCCCCTCAGAAGAATCTCCAGGAAATAACAACAGCTAAGGAACTGATCAAAAAGGATTTAAATAATATAACAGAAAGTGAATTTAGAATAACAGTCATAAAATTAATCGCTGGGCTTGAAAACAGTATAGAGGACAGCAGAGAATCTCTTGCTACAGAGATCAAGGGACTAAGGAACAGTCACGAGGAGCTGAAAAGTGCTTTAAACGACATGCAAAACAAAATGGAAACAATGACAGCTCAGATTGAAGAGGCAGAGGAGAGACTAGGTGAACTAGAAGATAAAGTTATGGAAAAAGAGGAAGCTGAGAGAAAGAGAGATAAAAAAAAATCCAGGAGTATGAGGGGAAATTTAGAGAACTAAGTGATACACTAAAAAGAAATAATATACGCATAATTGGTATCCCAGAGGAGGAAGAGAGAGGGAAAGGTGCTGAAGGGGTACTTGAAGAAATTATAGCTGAGAACTTCCCTGAAGTGGGGAAGGAAAAAGGCATTGAAATACAAGAGGCACAGAGAACTCCCTTCAGATGTAACTTGAATCGATCTTCTGCATGACATATCATAGTGAAACTGGCAAAATACAAGGATAAAGAGAAAATTCTGAAAGCAGCAAGGGATAAACGTGCCCTCACATATAAAGGGAGACCTATAAGACTCCTGACTGATCTCTCCTTTGAAACTTGGTAGGCCAGAAAGGATTGACATGATATTTACAGTTTGCTAAACAGGAAAAATATGAAGCCGAGAATCCTTTATCCAGCAAGTCTGTCATTTAGAATAGAAGGAGAGATAAAGGTCTTCTCAAACAAACAAAAACTGAAGGAATTTGTCACCACTAAACCAGCCCTACAAGAGATCCTAAGGGGGATCCTGTGAGACAAAGTACAAGAGACATCACTACAAGCATAAAACATACAGACATCACAATGACTCTAAACCCATATCTTTCTATAATAACACTGAATGTAAATGGATTAAATGCGCCAACCAAAAGACATAGGGTATCAGAATGGATAAAAAAACAAGACCCATCTATTTGCTGTCTACAAGAGACTCATTTTAGATCTGAGGACACCTTAAGATTGAGAGTGAGGGGATGGAGAACTATTTATCATGCTGCTGGAAGCCAAAAGAAAGCTGGAGTAGCCATACTTATATCAGACAAACTAGACTTTATTTTTTTTTTAATTTTTTTTCAACGTTTTTTTATTTATTTTTGGGACAGAGAGAGACAGAGCATGAACAGGGGAGGGGCAGAGAGAGGGAGACACAGAATCGGAAACAGGCTCCAGGCTCTGCGCCATCAGCCCAGAACCTGACGCGGGGCTCGAACTCACGGACCGCGAGATCGTGACCTGGCTGAAGCCGGAGGCTTAACCGACTGCGCCACCCAGGCGCCCCAGACAAACTAGACTTTAAATTAAAGGCTGTAACAAGAGATGAAGAAGGGCATTATATAATAATTACAGGCTCTATCCATCAGGAAGAGCTAACAATTATAAATGTCTATGCGCCGAATACCGGAGCGCCCAAATATATAAAACATTTACTCATAAACATAAGCAACCTTATTGATAAGAATGTGGTAATTGCAGGGGACTTTAACACCCCACTTACAGAAATGGATAGATCATCTAGACACACGTTCAATAAAGAAACAAGGGCCCTGAATGAGACATTGGATTAGATGGACTTGACAGATATATTTAGAACTCTGCATCTCAAAGCAACAGAATATACTTTCTTCTCGAGTGCACATGGAACATTCTCCAAGATAGATCATATACTGGGTCACAAAACAGCCCTTCATAAGTTTACAAGAATTGAAATTATACCATGCATACTTTCAGATCACAATGCTATGAAGCTTGAAATCAACCACAGGAAAAAGTCTGGAAAACCTCCAAAAGCATGGAGGTGAAACAACACCCTACTAAAGAATGAATGGGTCAACCAGGCAATTAGAGAAGAAATTTAAAAATATATGGAAACAAACGAAAATGAAAATACAAAAATCCAAACGCTTTGGGACGCAGCAAAGGCAGTCCTGAGAGGAAAATACATTGCAATCCAGGCCTATCTCAAGAAACAAGAAAAATCCCAAATACAAAATCTAACAGCACACCTAAAGGAAAGAGAGGCAGAACAGCAAAGGCAGCCTAAACCCAGCAGAAGAAGAGAAATAATAAAGATCAGAGCAGATTTAAACAATATAGAATCTAAAAAAAAAACTGTAGAGCCAATCAACGAAACCAAGAGTTGGCTTTTTGAAAAAATAAACAAAATTGACAAACCTCTAGCCAGGCTTCTCAAAAAGAAAAGGGAGAGGACCCAAATAGATAAAATCATGAATGAAAATGGAATTATTACAACCAATCCCTCAGAGATACAAACAATTATCAGGGAATACTATGAAAAATTATATGCCAACAAATTGGACAACCTGGAAGAAATGCACAAATTCCTAAACACCCACACGCTTCCAAAACTCAATCAGGAGGAAATAGAAAGCTTGAACAGACCCATCACCAGCGAAGAAATTGAATCGGTTATCAAAAATCTCCCAACAAATAAGAGTCCAGGACCAGATGGCTTCCCAGGGGAGTTCTACCAGACGTTTAAAGCAGAGATAATACCTATCCTTCTCAAGCTATTCCAAGAAATAGAAAGGGAAGGAAAACTTCCAGACTCATTCTATGAAGCCAGTATTACTAAACCAGATTCCTAAACCAGACAGAGACCCACTAAAAAAAGAGAACTACAGGCCAATATCCCTGATGAATATGGATGCAAAAATTCTCAATAAGATAATAGCAAATTGAATTCAACAGCATATAAAAAGAACGATTCACCATGATCAAGTGGGATTCATTCCTGGGATGCAGGGCTGGTTCAACATTCGCAAATCAATCAACGTGATACATCACATTAACAAAAAAAGAAAGAGAAGAACCATATGATCCTGTCAATCGATGCAGAACAGGCCTTTGACAAAATCCAGCACCCTTTCTTAATAAAAACCATTGAGAAAGTCGGGATAGAAGGAACATACTTAAACATCATAAAAGCCATTTATGAAAAGCCCACAGCTAACATCATCCTCAACGGGGAAAAAC
>NW_024420192.1:716715-731857 GCF_014898765.1 Herpailurus yagouaroundi | reverse complement strand
TTTAAAAATATATGGAAGCAAGTGAAAATGAAAACACGACAGTCCAAACACTTTGGGATGCAGCAAAGGCAGCCCTAAGAGGAAAATACATTGCAATCCAATACTCTCTAAAAAAAAAAAAAAAAAAAGAAGAAAGAAAAATCCTGAACACAAAACCAACCACACACCTAAAGGAACTAGAAGCAGAACAGCAAAGAAACCCTAAATCAGACAGAAGAAGAGAAATAATAAAGATTAGAGAAGAAATAAACAATATATAATTTTTTAAAAAGTAGAACACAACAACTCTAAGAGCTGGTTTTTGTTGAAAAAAAATAAACAAAATTGCTAAACGCCTAGACAGACTTTTCAAAAAGAAGAGAGAACCCAAACAGATAAAATCACAAATGAAAGAGGAGAGACTACAACCAACACCAAAGAAATACACATAATTATTTAGAGAATACTATGAAAAATTATATGCCAATGAACTGGACAACCTGGAAGAAACGGACAAATTCCTAGATACCCACACACTACAAAAACTCAAATGGGAAGAAATAGAAGACTTGAACAGACACATAACCAGAAAAGAATTTGAATCAGTTATCAAAAATTTTCCCAAATCTGAGTGTGGGCAAGATGGCTTTCCAGGGGAATTCTACCAGACATATATTTATTTTTTTAATATATGAAATTTATTGTCAAATTGCTTTCCATACAACACCCAGTGCTCACCACAACAGGTGTCCTCCTCAATACCCATCACACACACTCCCCTCCCTCCCACCCCCCATCAGCCCTCAGTTTGTTCTCAGTTTTTAAGAGTCGTTTATACTTTGGCTCTGTCCCATTCTAACCTTTTTTTTTTACTTCCTCTCCCCCATGGGTTCCTGTTAAGTTTCTCAGGATCCACATAACAGTGAACACATATGGTATCTGTCTTTCTCTGTATGGCTTATTTCACTTAGCATCACACTCTCCAGTTCCATGCACGATTGCTACAAAGGGCCATATTTCATTCTTTTTCATTGCCATGTAGTATTCCATTGTGTATATAAACCACAATTTCTTTATTCATTCATCAGTTGATGGACATTTAGGCTTCCATAATTTGGCTATTGTTGAGAGTGCTGCTATAAACATTGGGGTACAAGTGCCCCGATCCATCAGCACTCCTGTATCCCTTGGGCAAATTCCTAGCAGTGCTACTGCTGAGTCATAGGGTAGGTATATTTTTAATTTTTTGAGGAACCTCCACACTGTTTTCCAGAGTGGCTGCACCAGTTTGCATGCCCACCAACAGTGCAAGAGGGTTCCCGTTTCTCCACATCTGCGCCAGCATCTATAGTCTCCTGATTTTTCATTTTGGCCACTCTGACTGGCGTGAGGTGATATCTGAGTGTGGTTTTGATTTGTATTTCCCTGATGACGAGCGACGTTGAGCATCTTTTCATGTGTCTGTTGGCCATCTAGATGTCTTCCTTAGAGAAGTGTCTATTCATGTTTTCTGCCCATTTCTTCACTGGATTATTTGTTTTTCGGGTGTGGAGTTTGGTCAGTTCTTTATAGATTTTTGATACTAGCCCTTTATTTAGTTTTGTTGATTTCCTTTGCTGTGCAGAAGCTTTTGATCTTCATGAGGTCACAATAGTTCATTTTTGCTTTTAATTCCCTTGCCTTTGGGGATGTGTCAAGTAAGAAATTGCTACGGCTGAAGACAGAGAGGTCTTTTCCTGCTTTCTCCTCTAGGGTTTTGATGGTTTCCTGTCTCACATTCAGGTCCTTTATCCATTTTGAGTTCATTTTTCTGAATGGTGTGAGAAAGTGGTCTAGTTTCAACCTTCTGCATGTTGCTGTCCTGTTCTCCCAGCACCATTTGTTAAAGACACTGTCTTTTTTCCATTGGATATTCTTTCCTGCTTTGTCAAAGATGAGTTGGCCATACTTTTGTGGGTCTAGTTCTGGGGTTTCTATTCCATTCCTTTTGTCTATGTGTCTGTTTTTGTGCCATTACCATGCTGTCTTCATGATGACAGCTTGGCAGTAGAGGCTAAAGTCTGGGATTGTGATACCTCCCGCTGTGGTCTTCCTCTTCAAAATTACTTTGGCTATTCGGGGCCTTTTGTGGTTCCATATGAATTTTAGGATCCTTGTTCTAGCTTTGAGAAGAATGCTTGTGCAATTTTGATTGGGATTGCATTGAATGTGTAGATAGCTTTGGGTAGTATCGACATTTTAACAATATTTATTCTTCCAACCCATGAACACGGAATGTTTTTACATTCCTTTATATCTTCTTCAATTTCCTTCATAAGCTTTCTATAGTTTTCAGCATACAGATCTTTTACATCTATGGTTAGATTTATTCCTAGGTATTTTATGCTTCTTGGTGCAATTGTGAATGGGATCAGTTTCTTTATTTGTCTTTCTGTTGCTTCATTATTAGTGCATAAGAATGCAACTGATTTCTGTACATTGATTTCTATACTGCAACTTTGCTGAATTCATGTATCAGTTCTAGGAGACTTTTGGTGGAGTCTACCGGCTTTTCCATGTATAATACCATGTCATCTGCAAAAAGTGACAGCTTAACTTCATCGTTGTCAAGTTTGATGCCTTTGATTTCCTTTTGTTGTGTGATTGCTGATGCTAGAACTTCCAACACTATGTTTGACATAGCGGTGAGAGTGGACATCCCTGTCATGTTCCTGATCTCAGGGGAAAAGCTCTCAGTTTTTCCCCATTGAGAATGATGTTGGCTGTGGGCTTTTCATAAATGGCTTTTATGATCTTTAAGTATGTTCCTTCTATCCCGACTTTCTCGAGGGTTTTTATCAAGAAAGGATGCTGAATTTTGTCAAATGCTTTTTCTGCATCCATTGACAGGATCATATGGTTCTTTTCTTTTATTCATGTGAGGTATCATGTTGATTGATTTGAGAATGTTGATCCCACCCTGCAACCCAGGAATGAATCCCACTTGATCATGGTGAATAATTCTTTTTATATGCTGTTGAATTCGATTTGCTAGTATCTTGTTGAGAATTTTTGCATCCATATTCACCAGGGATATTGGCCTGTAGTTCTCTTTTTTTAATGGGTCTCTGTCTGGTTTAAGAATCAAAGTAATGTTGGCTTCATAGTATGAGTCTGGAAGTTTTCCTTCCCTTTCTATTTTGGAATAGCTTGAGAAGAATAGGTATTATCTCTGCTTTAAACGTCTGGTAGAACTCCCCTGGGAAGCCATCTGGTCCTGGATTCTTATTTGTTGGGAGATTTTTGATAACTGATTCAATTTCTTCACTGGTTATGGGTCTGTTCAACCTTTCTATTTCCTCCTGATTGAGTTTTGGAAGTGTGTGGGTGTTACGAATTTGTCCATTTCTTCCAGGTTGTCCAGTTTGTTGGCATATAATTTTTCATAGGCTTCCCTGATAGTTGCTTGTATTTCTTTTTTTTTTTTTTTTTTTTTTAAAAATTTTTTTTTTTCAATGTTTATTTATTTTTGGGACAGAGAGAGACAGAGCATGAACGGGGGAGGGGCAGAGAGAGAGGGAGACACAGAATCGGAAACAGGCTCCAGGCTCTGAGCCATCAGCCCAGAGCCTGACGCGGGGCTCGAACTCACGGACCGCGAGATCGTGACCTGGCTGAAGTCGGATGCCCAACCGACTGCGCCACCCAGGCGCCCCTAGTTGCTTGTATTTCTGAGGGATTGGTTGTAATTCCATTTTCATTCATGATTTTTATCTATTTGGGTCATCTCCCTTTTTTTTTGAGAAGGCTGGCTAAAGGTTTGTCAATTTTGTTTATTTTTTCAAAAAGCCAACTCTTGGTTTCCTTGATCTGCTCTACAGGTTTTTTTAGATTCTATATTGTTTATTTCTGCTCTGATCTTCATTATTTCTCTTCTTCTGCTGGGTTTAGGGTGTCTTTGTTCTTCTGCTTCCATTTCCTTTAGGTGTTCTGCTAGATTTTGTATTTGAGATTTTTCTTGTTTCTTGAGATAGGCCTGGACTGCAATGTATTTTCTTCTTAGGACAGCCTTCACTGCATCCCAAAGCGTTTGGATTGTTGTATTTTCATTTTCGTTTGTTTCCATATATTTTTAAATTTCTTCTCGAATTGCCTGGTTGACCCATTCATTCTTTAGTAGGGTGTTCTTTAACCTCCATGCTTTTGGAGGTTTTCCAGACTTTTTTCTGTGGTTGCTTTCAAGCTTCATAGCATTGTCGTCTGAAAGTATGCATGGTATGACCTCAATTCTTGTATACTTATGAAGGGCTGTTTTGTGACCCAATATGTGATCTATCTTGGAGAATGTTCCATGTACACTCGAGAAGAAAGTATATTCTGTTGCCTTGGGATGCAGAGTTCTAAATATATCTGTCAAGTCCATCTGATCCAATGTCTCATTCAGGGCCCTTGTTTCTTTATTGACCGTGTGTCTAGATAATCTATCCATTTCTGTAAGTGGAGTGTTACAGTCCCCTGCAATTACCACATTCTTATCAATAAGGTTGCTTATGTTTATGAGTAATTGTTTTATATATTTGGGGGCTCCTGTATTCAGCGCATAGACATTTATATTTGTTAGCTCTTCCTGATGGATAGACCCTGTAATTATTATATAATGCCCTTCTTCATCTCTTGTTCCAGCCTTTAATTTAAAGTCTAGTTTGTCTGATATAAGTATGGCTACTCCAGCTTTCTTTTGACTTCCAGTGGCATGATAAACAGTTCTCCATCCCCTCACTCTGAATCTGAAGGTGTCCTCAGGTCTAAAATGAGTCTCTTGTAGACAGCAAATAGATGGGCCTTGTTTTTTATCCATTCTGATACCCTATGTATCTTGGTTGGTGCATTTAGTCCATTTGCATTCAGTGTTATTATAGAAAGATATGAGTTTAGAGTCATTGTGATGTCCGTAGGTTTCTTGCTTGTAGCAATGTCCCTGGTACTTTGTCTCACAGGATCCCCCTTAGGATCCCTTGTAGGGCTGGTTTAGTGGTGATGAATTCCTTCAGTTTTTGTTTGATTGGGAAGACCTTTATCTCTCCTTCTATTCTAAATGACAGATTTGCTGGATAGAGGATTCTCGGCTGCATATTTTTTCTGTTCATCTCATTGAAGATTTCCTGCCATTCCTTTCTGGCCTGCCACGTTTCAGTAGAGAGATCCGTCATGAGTCTTATCAGTCTCCCTTTATATGTTACAGCACGTTTATCCCTAGCTGCTTTCAGAATTTTCTCTTTATCCTTGTATTTGCCAGTTTCACTATGATATGTCATGCAGATCAATTCAAGTTACGTCTGAAGGGAGTTCTCTGTGCCTCTTGGATTTCAATGCCTTTTTCCTTCCCCAGATCGGAGAAGTTCTCAGCTATTATTTCTTCAAGTACACCTTCAGCACCTTTCCCTCTCTCTTCCTTCTCTGGAATACCAATTATGCATAGATTATTTCTCTTTAGTGCATCACTTAATTCTCTCATTTTCTCCTTCATACTCCTGGATTTTTTATGTCTCTTTCTCAGCTTCCTCTTTTTCCATAATTTTATCTTCCAGTTCACTTATTCTCTCCTCTGCCTCTTCAATCCGAGCCGTGGTCCTCTCCATTTTATTTTGCATCTCAATTATAGCATTTTTTAGCTCCTCCTGGCTGTTCCTTAGTCCCTGGATCTCTGTAGCAAGAGATTCTCTGCTGTCCTTTATACTGTTTTCAAGCCCAGCCATTAATTTTATGACTATTTTTCTAAATTCACTTTCTGTTATATTATTTAAATCCTTTTTGATCAGTTCGTTAGCTGTCGTTATTTCCTGGAGATTCTTTTGAGGGGAATTCTTCCGTTTCGTCATTTTGGATAGTCCCTGGAGTGGTGTGGAACTGCGGGGCACTTCCCCTGTGCTGTATTGAATAACTTGTGTTGGTGGGCAGGGCCGCAGTCACACCTGATATCTTTCCCCAGCCCACGGCTGGGGCCACAGTCAGACTGGTGTGTACCTTCTCTTCCCCTCTCCTGGGGGCGGGATTCACTGTTGGGTGGTGTGGCCTGTCTGGGCTACTTGCACACTGCCAGGCTTGTGGTGCTGGGGATCTGGTGTATTAGCTGTGGTGGATCAGCAAGGTGCACAGGGGCGGGAGGGGCAGGCTCAGCTCACTTTTCCTTCGGTGATCCACTTCAGAGGGGCCCTGCAGCACTGAGAGTCAGACCCGCCGCCGGAGGGATGGATCCACAGAAGCACAGCCTTTGGTGTTTGCATGGTGCAAGCAAGTTCCCTGACAGGAACTGGTTCCCTTTGGGATTTTGGCTGGGGGATGGGTGAGGGAGATAGCGCTGGCAAGTGCCTTTGTTCCCCACCAAGCTGAGCTCTGTCGTCCGGGGCTCAACAACTCTCCCTCCCATTGTCCTCCAGCCCTCCTGCTCTGCAAGCAGAGCTGTTAACTTATAACCTTCCAGGTGTTAAGTCCCGCTTGCTCTCTGAACACACTCAGGCCTGCCCCTCCATTTTTGCAAGCCAGACTCAGGGGCTCTGCTTTGCCGGGGGGCTGCCCCTCCGCCCCATCTCCCTCTCACCAGTCCGTGTAGCGCGCACCTCCTCTCCGCCCTTCCTACTCTCTTCTTTGAGCCTCTTATCTACGCTTGGCTCCAGAGAATCCGTTCCGCTATTCTTCTGGTGGTTTTCTGGGTTATTTAGGCAGGTGTGGGTCGAATCTAACTGATCAGCAGGACGTGGTGAGCCCAGCATCCTCCTACATGGCCATCTTCCTCCTCTCCAACCTCTACCAGACATTTAAATCAGAGTTAATACCTAGCCTTCTCAAGCTGTTCCAAAAAATAGAAATGGAACGAAAACGTCCAGACTCATTCTACAATTCCAGCATTACCCTGGTTACAAAACCAGACAATAATCCCAATAAAAAGGAGAATCACAGTCCCATATTCCTGAGGAAACTAGATGCAAAAATTCTCTGCAAGATACTGGCCACTAAAATTCAACAGTGTATAAAAAGAATTATTCACCATGATCAAGTGGGATTCATTCCCACTGGGCTGATTCAATAGTAGCAAATCAATCAAAGTGATACAATCACATTAATAACAGAAAGGATAAGAACCATATGAACCTGTCAATAGATGCAGAAAAAGAATTTGACAAAATACAGCAAACTTCTTAATAAAACCCCTCAAAAAGTCTGGATAGAGGGAACATATCTTAACGTCATAATCCATATATGAAAAGCCCACAGCTAATATCATCCTCAATGGGGAAAAACTGAGAGCTTTCCCCCTGAGATCAGGAACACAGTAGGGATGTTCACTGTCACCACTGTTGTCTAACATAGTGTTGGAAGTCCTAGTCTCAGCAATTAGACATCAAAATGAAATAAAAGGAATCCAAATTGGCAAAGAAGTCATACTTCCACTTTTTGCACATAACATGATACTCTACATGGAAAACTCGAAAGATTCCACTAAAAAGCTGCTAGAAAGGATACATGAATTTAGCAAAGTTTCAGGATACAAAATCAATTTACAGAAATCAGTTTCATTTCTATACACCAATAATTAAGCAACAGAAAGAGAAATCAAGAAATCAATCCCCTTTTTGATTGAACCAAGAAACATAAAATAGCTTGGAATAAACCTAACCAAAGATGTAAAAGATCTGTGTGCCGAAACTATAGAAAACTTATGAAAGATATTGAAGAAGACAAAAGAAATGGAAAAACATTCCATGCTCATGGATTGTAATAATAAATATTGTTAAAATATCAATACTACCGAAAGCAATCTATACGGTCAATGCAATCGCAATCAAAAATGCACCAGCATTCTTCTCAATGCTAGAATAAACAATCCTAAAATTTGTATGGAACCCCAAAGGCCCTGAATAGCCAAAATAGTGTTGAAAAAGAAAACCAAATTGGGAGGCATCACAATCCCAGACTTGAGCCTCTACTACAAAGTTGTAATCATCAAGACAGCATGGTATTGGCACAAAAACAGACACATAGACCAATGGAATAGAATAGAGAGCTCAGAATTGGACCCACAAAAGTATGCCAACATATCTTTGACAAAGCAAGAAAGAGTATCCAATGGAAAAAAAAATTCTCTTTAACAAATGGTGCTGGGAAAACTGGACAGCAACATGCAAAAGAATGAACCTAGACCATTTTTTTACACCATACACAAAAACAAACTCAAATGGATGAAATACCTAAATATAAGACAGGAAGCCATCAAAACCCTAGAGGAGAAATCAGGCCACAACCTCTTTGATCTCAGCTGCAGCATCTTCTTATTCAACACGGCTCTGAAGGCAAGGGGGAAAAAAAGCAAAAATGAACTATTGGGACCTCACCAAGATAAAAAGTTTGTACAATGCAAAGGAAACAATCAAGAAAACTAAAAGGCAACAGATGGAATGGGAGAAGTATTTGCAAATGACATATCTCATAAAGGGTTAGTATCCAAACTCTATAAAGAAATTACCAAACTCAACATCTGAAAAACAATCCAGTGAAGAAATGGGCAGAAGAATAGACTCTTTTCCAAAGAAGACATCCGGATGGACACAAACACATCAAAAAATGCTCAACATCACTCATGATCAGGGAAATACAAATCAAAACCACACTGTGATACTACCTCACACCAGTCAGAGTGGCTAAAATTAACAACTCAGGACAGAACAGATATTGGCAAGGATATGGAGAAGTGGGAACCCACTTGCACTGTTGGTGGTAATGCAAACTGGTGCAGCCATTTTGGAAAATAATGTGGAAGTTCCTCAAAAAATTACACTATTACAGAGCAATAGGAATTTATCACAATCTCATGGTTTGTGAGTTTGAGCCCCACATAAGGCTCTGTGCTGAGAGCTCAGAGCCTGAGCTTGCTTCAGATTCTGTGTCTCCCTTGCTTCTTTGCCCCTCCCATGTTCATGCTCTGTCTCTCTCTCTCTCTCTCTCTCAATAATAAATAAACATTAAAAAAAATTTTAAATACCTAACCAGAAATTTTGGAGCTGAAGAATACAATGAGTGAGCTAAATAATTTAATAGAAAGGTTCAACACCAGTCTAGACCAAACAGAACAAAGAATTGGTGAGTTACAAGACAAATCAATTGAAATTATCCAATTGTAGGAACGAAAAGAAAAAAATAATGAAAATAAATGAAGAAAGCCTATGGGACTTATAGGACACCATCAAGAGAAATAATGTATGCAACACTGGAGTACCAGAAAGAGAAGAGTGGAAGGAAAAGGGGGTATAAATGTTATTTAAAGAAACAATGGCTGAGAACTCCTCAAACCTGGAGAGAGATTTGGATAACCACATTTATCAATATAATGGGTCGCCTCAAATTTTCAACCCAAAATGATCTTATCCAAGACACATAATAATAAAACTAAAATCAAATCCAGAATTTTAAAATCAACGACAAAAAAATTTTTTTCTCCTGTGATGGAATCATCATAATGCTATAAGTAGATTTCTCAGTGGAGAACTTGCAGACCAGGACAAAATGGGATGATATATTTAAAGTGCTGAAAGAAACTGCCAACCAAGAACACTTTACACACAAAGTTGTCCTTAAGAAATTAAAGTAGAAAAGGTGGAAAGAGTTCTTCAAGCTGAAATAAAAGGATGTTCATTGGTAACATGAACACTTTTGAAAATATACAACATACTGGTAAAGGTAAGCATATAGTCAGATTAGTCAGATTAGAATACTCTAATACTGTAATATGGCAGTGTGTTAACTCTAGTATAAAGGTTAATATAAAAATGTATTAAAATTACCTGTAGCTAAACAATTTGTTAATGGATACACAATACAAAATGATATAGAGACATCAAAAACATTAAAGGGGGAGTAAAAGATTAGGGTTTTTGTATATATGACTGAAATTAAATTCCTATCAACATAAAATAGAAATATATATATATATATATGATATATATATGATAGTTTGTGTAAGTCTCATAGTAACCACAAAACAAAAACCAAGTATAGATTCATAAAAGCCAAGGGTGTCAAAGCATACTACTAAAGGAAATCATCAATTCAGAAAAGAAGACAACAATAGAGAAAAAAGAAACAAAGCACTACAAAACAACCAGAAAAAAATTAATAAGGTTAGTAAGTCCTTAGTTACCAAGAATTCTAGTAAACATAAATGGATTGAATTATCCAACAAAAGGCATAGAGTGGCTGGACAGATTTAAAAAAAGAAACAAGACCCAAATTACATGCTGCCTACAAGACACTCACTTCAGTTTTTAAGGACATAAGTTCAAGATGAAAGGATTGCAAACAAGAGTCCATGTGAATGGAAACTAAAGAGGAATTTTTGTACCTATAACAGACAAAACAGACATTAAGCCAAAAATGGTAATAAAAAGAGACAAAAATTGTAATTATATAATAAGGGGGTAAATGCATCAAGAAAATATAACAATCATAAATATATTTGCACTCAACATCAGAACACCTAAATTTACTAAGCAAATACTAACAGATCCTAAAGGGAGTAATAGACAAAAATACAATAACAGTAGAAGACATCAATACCACACTTTCAACAATGGGTAGAAGTCCAGACAAAAAAAAAAAATCAATAAGGAAATGTACATGAACCACATTTTGGACAAAATGGATCTAACAGGCATAAACAGAACATTCCATTTAATAGCACCAGAGTACACATTCTTCTCAAGTGCACATGAAATATTTTCCATGACAGATTACATGATAGGTCGCAAAACAAGTCTCAGCTAATTTAAGAAGATTAAAATCATACCAACTATCTTTTCTGACCACAATGATATAAAACTAAAAATCAGGGGGCGGATCCAAGATGGCGGAACAGCATGGAAGCTTTTTGTGTTTCACATCCATGAAATACAGCCAGATCAACACCAAACCATCCTGCACACCTAGAAAACTCATTTGAAGATTAATACAACAATCTTCACAATCTGAACCACACAACTCAGCAGGTACATGGCACGGAGAGATGAACTGGGGGAGAGAGAAACAATGAAGGGCAGGGAGCTGTTTTTGCTTGTGGAGAGAGGACGGAGATGGGGGTGAAAATACACAAAAAGCACGGTCCCCCAAAAGCAGCTGGAGAGAAAGTGGAAAAGTAGATACAGCCACAAGGACTGAACTAAAAAGAGAGAAAGGAGAGGGTTTAAATTCCATTAAGACTCTATAAACAGGGGGAGCGCAGTGTCTGAAACTCCACAGCTTGATACCTGGTGGTTCTCTGGTGGGAAGGGTGAATCCCCAGGAGCAGAGTGAAGTCTGTGGTTCTTTGGGCCACACCAGGAGGGGCATTTCCCCTGCTGGGAGGACATCTGGTAGAGGCTGTGTGGCTCCCCAAAAGGCAAAGGCCCCAGTGGACCCAGGGAACAACCACATTCACTGGTGCTAGAACAAGATTGTTGTGGGTGAAGCCTGGTGCCAGATGCGTGTTGTGATTTGCCATAATCCCTGAAATGCTGCTGCCACACAATTGCATGAACTTTTTCTAGGGCAGACTGGAACTCAGCTGCAGTCTCCGGGCATCAGCAACAGGATGTCCCGTGAATGTTCCTGGGTGCAGCTGGCACCCAGCCATTGCTTGGTGAGACCCTCCCACACAGGAGCAAAACGGGTCAAAAACACAGTCCCTCAGAAGTAAGGGGTCGGGAAACACAGCCCCATCTGAGATAAAACTCAGGAGGGAGATGCTGCCAGGAGCTTGGTCATGGATAGTATAAAAGCGGAGAGTTGATGAAAGCCACAAAGGATGGGTGTGCAATTACTGATTGGGGAGAACAGAGTTCGGATACTAGAGACTGGGTAGCTGGCTGATGCCATTTTCACCACTCCCACACATGCACATACACACCTACAAGCACCACAACAATCCAGCCCAGTAAGCTAAGCAACGCCATCTAGTAGAGAATGGAGCCATTATACTAAGTCCCACCCAAATGGACCAACCTCGCTCTTCAGGAACACAAGTCTCTCCACATGCTTACTTTACGGACTATAAGGTGCTTCATAATTTGACCTCTAAAGAAAAATGATGTAGTTTCATTCATTTTTTATTCAGTTCACTGGTTCATCTATTAATCAGTTTTTTTATTTTTTCTTTTTTTTTTTGCTCTTTTTTGTTTCTTTTCTCTTTCTTGAATACAGAAAGAGAAAACAAATTTTTATTTTTAATTTTTATTAAAATAGTTTTCTTTAATTTTTTCTACTATATTTTTACTTTTGTGTAAATTCTTTCAAATTCTATATCATTCCCATCATTTCATTTTATTCTATTTCAGTGTATTAATTTATTCAAATTTTCAAGTGATTTCCTTTTTTTTTCTTTTTTACTTTCTCTTTTGTCTCTAATCTATCAAGCCCCTTTCAACACCCAGGTGAAAACACTCCTAAGCTCTAGCATCATTTATTTGATTTTTTGTGTGTTTGTTGCCTTTCATTTTTTAATTTTAATTTTTTTAATTTTAATTAATTTTTTACCTCAAAAATTCATTTTCTTGCTTCAAAATGACAACAAAGGATTTCATCCCAAAAGAAAGAGCAGGAAGAAACGACAGCCAGACTTAACCAACACAGATACAAGCAAGATGGCTGAACCAAAATTTAGAATCATTATAATAATAATACTAGCTGGAGTTAAAAATAGATTAGAATCTCTTTCGGTGAAGATAAAAGAAGTAAAAGCTAGTCAGAATGAAATAAAAAATCATATAACTGAGCTGCAATCTCAAATGAATGCCACGATGGCAAGGATGGATGAAGCAGAACAGAGAATCAGTGATATAGAGAACAATCTTCTGGATACTAATGAAGCAGAAAAAAAAAAGTGGGAGACTAAGGCAAAAGAGCACGATTTAAGAATTAGAGAAATCAGTGACTCATTAAAAAGGAACAACATGAGAATCATAGGGGTACCTGAAGAAGGAGAGAGAAAAAAAGGGGTAGAAGGATTATGTGAGCAAATCACAATGGAAAACTTTCCTAACCTAGGGAAAGACACAGACATCAAAATCCAGGAAGCACAGAAGACACCCATTAGATTCAGGAAAAACCGACCATCAACAATGCATATCATAGTCAAATTCACAAAATACTCAGGCAAGGAAACAATCATGAAAGTAGCAAGGGAAAAAAGTCCTTAACCTACAAGGGAAGACAGATCAGGTTTGCAGCAGACCTATCCACGGAAACTTGGCAGGCCAGAAAGGAGTAGCAAGATATATTCAATGTGCTGAATCAGAAAAATGTGCAGCCAAGAATTCTTTATCCAGCAAGGCTGTCATTCAAAATAGGAGAGATTAAAAGTTTCCTAGACAAATAAAAATTAAAGGAATTTGTGACCACTAAACCAGCCCTGCAAGAAATTTTAAGGGGAGGGGAGAAAAGACTACATACATACATCCATACCAAAAGCAACAAAGACTAGAAAGGACCAGAGAACATCACCAGAAACTCCAACTCTACAAGTAACATAATGACAATAAATTCATATCTTTCAGTACTCACTCTAAACGTCAAAGGACTCAATGCTCCAATCAAAAGACATAGGTTAACAGAATGGATAAGAAAACAAGATCCATCTATATGCTGTTTACAAGAGGTTCCTCAAAAAATTAAAAGTAGACCTACCCTATGATCCAGCAGTAGCACTGCTGGGAATTTACCCAAGGGATACAGGAGTACTGATGCATAGGGGCACTTGTACCCCAATGTTTATAGCAGCACTCTCAACAATAGCCAAATTGTGGAAAAAGCCTAAATGTCCATCAACTGATGAATGGATAAAGAAATTGTGGTTATATACACAATGGAGTACTACATGGCAATGAAAAGAATGAAATATGGCCCTTTGTAGCAACGTGGTTGGAACTGGAGAGTGTGATGCTAAGTGAAATAAGCCATACAAGAGACACACTTTATTTTTTTCAATATATGAAATTTATTGTCAAATTGGTTTCCATACAACACCCAGTGCTCATCCCAAAAGGTGCCCTCCTCAATACCCATCACCCACCCTCCCCTCCCTCCCACCCCCCATCAATCCTCAGTTTGTTCTCAGTTTTTAAGACTCTCTTATGCTTTGGCTCCAAGAGACACACTTTAGACCTAAAGACACATTCAGATTGAAATTGAGGGGACAGAGAACAATCTATCATGCTAATGGTCAACAAAAGAAAGCCAGAGTAGCCATACTTATATCTGACAATGTAGACTTTAAAATAAAGATGTAACAAGAGATGAAGAAGCGCATTATATCGTGATTGAGTCTATCCACCAAGAAGACCTAACAACTGTAAACATTTATGTGCCAAATGTGGCAACACCCAAATATATAAATCAATCACAAACATAAAGAAACTCATTGGTAATAATACCATAATAGTAAGGGATTTCAACATCCCACTTACAGCAATGGACAGATCATATAATCAGAAAATCAACAAGGAAACAATGGCTTTGAATGACACACTGGAGCAGATGGACTTAGCAAATATATTCAGAACATTTCATCCTAGAGCAGCAGAATATACATTCTTCTCCAGTGCACATGGAATGTTCTCCAGAATAGACCACATACTGGGACATAAATCAGACCTAAGTAAGTACAAAAAGATCGCGATCATAACATGTGTATTTTCAGACCACAACACTATGAAACACGAAATCAACCACAAGAAAAAATTTGGAAAGGTAACAAAAACTTGGAGACTGAAAAACATCTTACTAAAGAATGAACAGGCTAACCAAGCAGTTAAAGACGAAATTAAAAAGTATATGAAGTCAAAGAAAATGATAACACCACAACCCAAAACCTCTGGGACGCAGAAAAGGCGGTCATAAGAGGAAAGTATGTAGCAATCCAGGCCTTCCTAAAGAAGGAAGAAAGATCTCAGATACAAAACCTAACCTTATGCCTTAAAGAGCTGGAAAAAGAACAACAAATAAACCCCCAAATCAGCAGAAGTCAGGAAATAATAAAGATTAGAACACATATCAATGCTATTGAAACCAAACCAAACCAAACCAAAACAAAACAAATCAATGAAACCAGAAACTGTTTCTTTGAAAGAATTAACAAAATTGATAAACCACTAACCAGTATGAT
>NW_024420192.1:695672-716315 GCF_014898765.1 Herpailurus yagouaroundi | reverse complement strand
AAATATTGTTAAAATGTCGATACTACCCAAAGCAATCTACATATTCAATGCAATACCTATCAAAATAACACCAGCATTCTTCCCAGAGCTAGAAAAAACAATCCTAAAATTTGTATGGAACCAGAAAAGACTCCCAATAGCCAAAGCAATCTTGAAAAAGAAACCAAAGCAGGAGGCATCACAATCCTGGACTTCAAGATGTATTACAGTGTTGTAATCATCAAGACAGTATGGTACTGGCACAAGAACAGACACTCAGATCAATGGAACAGAATAGAGGACCCTGAAATGGACTCATAAACGTACGGCCAACTAATCTTTGACAAAGCAGGAAAGAATATCCAATGACAAAGCAGGAAGGAATATTCAATGAAATAAAGTCTCTTCAGCAAGTGGTGCTGGGAAAACTGGACAGCGACATGCAGAAGAATGAACCTGGACCACTTTCTTACACCATACACAAAAATAAACTCAAAATGGAGGGAAGACCTCAATGAAAGACAGGAAGCGATCAAAATCCTCGAGGAGAAAGCAAGCAAAAACCTCTTTGATCTTGACCACAGCAGCTTCTTACTCAACACGTCTCCAGAGGCAAGGGAAACAAAAGCAAAAATGAATTATTGGGACCTCATCAAAATAAAAAGCTTCTGCACAGCAAAGGAAACGATCACCAAAACTAAAACGCAACTGACAGAATGGGAGAAGAGGTTTGCAAACGACATAGCAGAGAAAGAATTATTATCCAAAATCTAGTAATAACGTATCAAACTCAACACCCAAAAACCAAATAATCCAGTGAAGAAATGGGCAAAAAGACATGAATAGACACTTCTCCAAGAAGACATCCAGATGGCCAACCGACACATGAAAAAATGCTCAACATCACTCATCATCAGGGAAATACAAATCAAAACCGCAATGAGATACCACCTTACACCTGTCAGAATGGCTAACATTAACAACTCAGGCAAAAACAGATGTTGGCAAGGATGTGTAGAAAGAGGATATCTTTTGCATTGTTGGTGGGAAAGCAAGTCTGGAAAACAGTATGGAGGTTCTTCAAAGAGCTAAAAATAGAATTGCCCTATGACCCAGCAATTGCACTACTAGGTATTTACCCAAGGGATACAGGTGTGCTGTTCTGAAGGGACACATGCACCCCAATGTTTATAGCAGTGCTATCAACAATAGCCCAAGTATGGAAAGAGTACAAATGTCCATCGATGGATGAATGGATAAAGAAGATGTGGTATATATATACAATGGATTATTACTCGGCAATCAAAAGGAATGAAATCTTGCCATTTGCAACTATGTGGATGGAACTAGAGGGTATTATGCTAAGTGAAATTAGTCAGTGAAAGACAAGTACCATATGACTTCACTCATATGAGGACTTTAAGAGACAAAACGGATGAACATAAGGGAAGGGAAAGAAAAATAATATAAAAACAGGGAGGAGAGCAAAATATAAGAGGCTCATAAATATGGAGAACAAACAGAGGGTTACTGGAGGGGGATGTTGGAGGGGGATGGGCTAAATGGGTAAGGGGAACTAAGGAATCTACTCCTGAAATCAATGTTGCACCTTATGCTAACTAATTTGGATGTACATCAAAAATAAAATAAAGTAAAATAAATCCGAATATCTACTTCAAAAAAATAAAGCTGTAGTGAGCAAAACGGTATGGTGCTGGCACAAAAATAGACAGTTACATCAATGGAACAGATTAGAAAACTCAGAAATGTACTCATGACAATATAGTCAATTAATCTTCAACAAAGCAGGAAAGAATATCCAATGGTAAAAAGACAGTCTCTTCAACAAATGGAGTTGGGAAAACTGAATAGAAACATGCAGAAAAATGAAAGTGGACCACTTTCTGACCCTATACACAAAAATAAATTCAAAATTGATTAAAGTCTTATACATGAGACCTGAAACCATAACAATCCTAGAAGAGAACACAGACGGTAACCTCTTAGACATCAGCTATATTATTTATGGAAATTCTTTCTAAATTCCCAAGGCAATGAAAACAAAAGCAAAAATAAATAATTCAGACTGTTTTAAAATAAAAAGCTTTCTGCACAGCGAAGGAAACAATCAACAAAAGTATAAAGCAACTTATGGAATGGGAGAAAATATTCACTAATGAAATATCTGATAAAGGGCTAGTATCCAAGATATATAAAGAACTTATACAAATCAACACTCAAAAAACAAATAATACAATTTAAAAAATCAGCAAAGATATGAATAGACATTTTTCTAAAAAGGACATATGATGGCCAACAGACATATGAAAATTTGCTCAACCTCACTCATCATCAGGGAAACACAAATCAAAACTCCAATGAGATATCACCTCACACCTGTCAGAATGGCTAAAATCAATAATAAAAGAAAAAACAGGTATTGGTGAGTATGCGGAAAAAGGGGAACCCTCTTGCAGTCTTGGTGTGAATGCAAACTGGTGCAGCAACTTGAAAACAGTATGGAGGCTCCTCAAAATGTTAAAAGCAGAACTACCCTACAATCCAGCAATTGCACTACTAGGTATTTACCCAAAGAATACAAAAATACTATTTCAAAGGATTACACGCACTCCAGTATTTATAGCAGCATTATCTATAATAGCGAACATAATGAAGCAACCCACATGTCCATCAGTTGATGAATGGATAAAGAAGATATGGTATATATATATGTGTGTGTGTGTGTGTGTGTGTGTGTATAAAATCGAATATTAGTCATAAGGAAGAATGAATTCTTGCCATTTGTAATGATGTGTTTGAAGCCTGAGAGTATTCTGCTAAGTGAAATTAGAGAAAGACAGCATATGATTTCATTCATACATGCAATTTAAGAAACAACAAATGAGCAAAGGGTAACAAAGAGAGAGAGAGAAACAAATCAAGAAACTGACTCTTAACTATAGAGAACAAACTGATAGTTACCAGATGGGAAGCAGATGTGGGGATGGGTTAAGTAGGTGATGGGGATTAAAGAGTGTACTTATAGTGATGAGCACCAGGTGTTGCATGAAAATGTTGAATCACTGTTTTGTACACCTGAAAGTAACATTACACTGTATGTTAACTAACTGGAATTTAAATAAAAACAGAAACAAATCAAAAGGAAAAATCCTACCAAGACTGAAACACTAAGAGATGGAAAGTCTGAATGAACAATAACAAATGAGGCAATTGAATTAGTAATCAAACACCTCCCAACACAGAAAATCCCAGGACTATATGGTTTCACTGGTGTATTCTAGCAAACATTTAAAGCAGAATTAATGTCAATCCTTCTCAAACTCTTCCCAAAAAAAAATGAAGAAAAAAGAAGGAAAACTCCCAAACTATGTTACAAGTCCATCATTATCTTAACATCTATGAGATAATAGAAACATAGAAACATATATATTGGTCTCTGCCTCTGATTCCTGATGCACAGCTCCTGAAACCCTTGTAATTTCCTAAGTGATAAGAGCACAAGGAACATCATTTGTTCTAATATTTGGTCTTTGACCCCAGTTCCTCTCACAGAGCTCCTGAAACTCTTATAATTTCCAGGGTAATAGGAGTGTTTTTTTTGTTGTTGTTGTTCTAATGAGGCAGCTCTGGGCAGGCTGCTGGATGGCTTCTAGGTGAGGGCTGGTCACTGGAAAGACCAAGCCATGAATAGAAGCTAAGAATTTTCATTCCTACCTCATTCTCTTGAGAAGAGAGAAGGGCTGAAAATAGAGTTCATGATCAATCATGCTTACACGATGGAGCCTCCATAAAATCCCAAAAGTACAGGGTTCTGACATCTTCCAGTTTGGTGCACATGTGGTAGTGCTGGGAGAGTGGCATACACTTTTTCCATACTTTGCCCTATATATCTCTTCTATTTGGCTGTTCCTGGGTTATATCATTTTACAATAAACTGATGATCTATTAAGTAAAATTCTATGAGTTTTGTGAGCCACACTAGCAAATTAGTAAAACACAAGGAAAAGATCACTGGAGCCTCCAATCTATATATAGTATGTTGATCAGAAGCAAAGGTGATAACCTGGGCTTGCAAATGGCATTTGAATTGGTGAAGGAGGGAGTCTTGTAGGACTGAACTTTTAACCAGTGGAATATGATGCTATCTCCAAGCAAATAGTGTCAGAATTGAGTTGAATTCTTGGACTCTTTGCTGGTGTCTAAGAATTTCTTGGTGGTATAGGGAAATACTTCCACACATTTGGTGACCAGAAATGAAGTGTTTTGTGTTAGTAGTAAAGGTGACTCAGAGGAAAGAAATACTGTTGGGAAGAGCTGGGTTTTTCCTTATACAGAGGTAGAAACATTAGGTTTTTCCATTATTACATCAAAGCCAGACAAGGATATCACTAGAAAAGAAAATTACAGACCAATATCCCTGATTAACATGGATGCAAAATGTTCAAAAAAAATACTAGCAATCTGAATTCAACAGCACATTAAAAGGTTCATACAGGGGCGCCTGGGTGGCGCAGTCGGTTAAGCGTCCGACTTCAGCCAGGTCACGATCTCGCGGTCCTTGAGTTCGAGCCCCGCGTCGGGCTCTGGGCTGATGGCTCAGAGCCTGGAGCCTGTTTCTGATTCTGTGTCTCCCTCTCTCTCTGCCCCTCCCCCGTTCATGCTCTGTCTCTCTCTGTCCCAAAAAAATAAATAAACGTAAAAAAAAAAAAAAAAGTTCATACACCATGATGAAGTTGGATTTATAGCTGTGATGCAAGATGGTTCAACATATGCAAATCAATAAATGTGATACACCACATAAATAAAATGAAAAATAAAAATCATATGAGCATCCCAATATATGCAAAAAATCACAAAATTAAACATCTCTTTATGATAAAGACCCTCAACAAGTTGATTATAGAAAATACAGGTCTTGGGGCGCCTGGCTGGCGCAGTCGGTTAAGCGTCCGACTTCAGCCAGGTCACGATCTCGCGGTCCGTGAGTTCGAGCCCCGCGTCGGGCTCTGGGCTGATGGCTCAGAGCCTGGAGCCTGTTTCCGATTCTGTGTCTCCCTCTCTCTCTGCCCCTCCCCCATTCATGCTCTGTCTCTCTCTGTCCCAAAAATAAATAAACGTTGAAAAAAAATTAAAAAAAAAGAAAAGAAAAGAAAATACAGGTCTCAACACAATAAAGGCCATGTATGATAAACCCACACCCAACATCATACTCAGTGGTGAAAGGTTGAAAGCTTTTTCTTTAAGATCAGGAACAAGATAAGCATGCCTACACTCACCATCCTTATTTAACATCATATTGGAAGTCTTAAACAGAACAATTAGGCAAGAAAAAAAACCTAAAAGCCACCCAGTTAAGAAAGGTAGAAGTAAAATTGTCTTTGTTTACAGATGATATGATTTTATATATAGAAAACCCTAAAGAGCCCCCCAAAAAACTGATAGAACAAATTAATTAATTTAGTGAAGTTGTAAGGATACAAAATCAGCATACAGAAATCTATTGCTTTTGTACACTAAGAAAACATCTGAAAAAGAAATAGTGAAAACAATCCCATTCACAATAAGATCCAAAAAAATAAGATATTTAGGAATACATTTTTCAAGGAGGTGAAAAATCTGTACACTGAAAACTAATGAAAGAAACAGAAGAAAACACAAACAAATGAAAAGATAGCCCATGTTTATGGATCAGAATGATTCATATTATTAAAATGTCCATACTACCCAAAGCTTTGGGTGTCTATACATTCAATAAAATCCGTATCAAAATCCCAATGTCATTTTTCACAGAAATATAAAAAATCCTGATTACAAAATAGAGAGAGGAGCTTAATAGACATTTTTCCAAAGAAAACGTACAAATGGTCAACATATACATGAAAATGTGTTCAACATCATTAATCATCAGGAAAATGTAAATCAAAACCACTATGAGATATTATCTTACACCTGTTAGAATGGTTATTAAAAACAAAAGGGACTCTTAAAAACTGAGAATAAACTGAGGGTTGATGGGGGTGGGAAGGAGGGGAAAGTGGGTGATGGGCATTGAGGAGGGCACCTGTTGGGATGAGCACTGGGTGTTGTATGGAAACCAATTTGACAATAAATTTCATAATAAAAAAAAACACAAGGGATAAGAATTGCTGTCAAATATGTAGAGAAAAGGGAACCCTTGTACACCATTGACGGGAATGTAAATCAGTGCAGCCACGATAAAAAACAGCATGGAGTTTCCTCAAAATAAATAAATAAATAAATAAATAAATAAATAAATAAATAAATAAATAAAAATAGAACTATCATATATATGATCTAGCAATCTCACTTCTGGGTATATATTTAAAGGAAATGAAATTAGGATCTTAAGGAGATATCTGCACTCCCATGTTCATTACAGCGCTGTTCACAACAGCCAAACTATGGAAACAACCTAATTGTCTGTCTACAGATGAATAAAGAAGATGTGATGTATTGAATTCCACATAATAGAATATTATTAGGCCATGGAAATAAGAAAATCATGGCATTTGTGATAACATGGGTGGACCTTGAAGCCATTATTCTAAGTGAAATAAGTCAGAGAAAGACAATTTCTGTGATGGCACTCATGTGGAATCTAAAAACAATGGATTCATAGCAAAAGACGGTAGAACAGCAATTTACAAGAGCTAAGGGGTGGGAGAAATGGGGAGATATTGGACAAAGATTACAAACCATCAGTTATAAGATGATAAGTTCTCAGGATCTCGTGTACAGCATAGTGATTATAGCTGACAATACTTTATTGTATATTGTATATTTGAAAGTTGCTACTGAGTACAATTTTAATGTTTTAACCATACAACAACAACAGAATGGTAATTATGTGAGACAAAGAATGTAACTAACCTGTAATACTTGAAAGTATTAGAATGTTTTAAATAGTGGTAAAAAAATAACATAAAATTTGCCATCTTAACCATTTAAATGTGTACAATTCAGTAGTGTTAACTGTATTCATATTGCTGTACAACAGATCTCTAGAACATTTTCATCTTGAAAAACTGAAACTCCATACCCATAGAACTACAACTCCCTATTTCTTGTTCTCCCAGCTCCCAGCAACTACCATTCTAGTTTTTGTTTACATGAGTTTGACCACTTTAGATAGCTCATATAAGTGTATTCATACAGTATTTGTCTTTTTTAATGTCCTCAAGATTCATCCATATTATAGCATGTGACAAGATTTCATTCTTTTTAAGGTTGAGTAATACTCTATTTTATGTATATATAACATTTTGTTTATTCATTCATTGATGGATATTTGGGTTGCTTCCACTTCTTGACTATGAACATGGGTGTGTCAATATCCCTTTGAGATCGTGTTTTCAATTCCTTTGGATATATATTCAGAATTGGAATTGCTGAATTATATAGTAATTCTATTTTTAGTTTTTTACGGGAACTTCCATACTGTTTTCTATAATGGCTGCATGTTCCCTCCAACTATGCACAAGGATGCACATACACTTTGGGGCCATTTGTATATCTTCTTTGGAGAAATGTCTATTCAAGTCCCTTGCCCATTTTTAAATTGGGTTGTTCGGGTGGTTTTTGTTGTTGAGTTGTAGGTATTCTTTATATATCCTGGATATTAACCCCTTATCAGATGTATGATTCATAAATATTTCCTCCTATTCATTCCATAGATTGCCTTTTCACTCTGATTACTTTTTTTGATGTTCAGAAATTTTTACATTTGATATACAAATGGCCAGTAAGAACATGAAAAAGTGCTCAACATCAATAATCATTAATACAAAATAAAACTACATTGAGATACCACCTCATATCCATTAAGATTGTTACTAAGAAAAAAGAAAACACAGAAAATAACAAGTGTTGATGAGGAATCAGAGAAATTGTAAACTTTGTGTATTGTTGGTGGGAATGTAAAATGGTGTAGATGATTTAGAATTAAAAAAAATAATTATATAATCCAATTATCCTAATTCTGGATATATATCCAACAAAAATTAAGAGCAGGATCTTGAGTTCATTTTTGCATGTATTGTTAGGTAAGGGTCCAATTTCATTCTTTTCCATGTGGATATTTAGTTTTCCCAGCACCATTTATTGAAGACACTGTATGATGAGTGATGTTTTAATTAAAAACTATATATTTTCATATTATTTTAATATGTTAATAATTTAAGAGAAATCTTAAATGTTCTCACCACAAAAAGAAATGGTAATTACGTGAGGTGATGGAGGCATTAACTAACCTTATTGTGGTAATAATTTCACAATATACATTTGTGTCAAATTGTCACATTGTATACCTTAAACTTACACATTGTTATATGTCAATTATATCTCCATAAAGTTGAGAAAACTAAACTTCATAGACTGTACACACAAAATAATAATCTATATAAGAAAAAACTTGATAAATTATACTACCTTCATCCAAATTAAAAACTTTTGCTCGGTTCAAAATTCTGCTGAAAAGTTGAAAAGACAAGCTGCAGATTGTAAGAATATATTTGCAAACAACAAATCCAACAAAGGACTAGTACCTAGAATGTATAAAGAATACTCAAAAGTCAACAGTAATAAAGCAAATCGCCCAATTAGAAGATGCACAAAATACATGAAGAGACACTTTATCAAAGAAGATATATAGATAGCAAATAAGCACATGAAATATATTCAACATTACTAGCAACCAAAAAATGCAAATTAAGACTACAATGAAATATCACTACACACATCTCAGAATGAGAAAAATAAGTCTCAATAAATTTTAAAAGATTAAAGTCATACAAAGTATATTCTCTGACCAAATGGAATTAAATTAGAAATCAATAACCAAAGATTTCTGGAAAATCAACAAATATTTGGCAACTAAATAACACACTTCTAAGTAACTCAAAGATCAAAGAAGAAGTCAAAAGGGAAATTAGAATGTATTATATGCTAAATGAAAACAAAAATACAACATAACAAAATTTGTGGGATGCCACTAAAGCAGTATTTCCTTGGGGAAATTTTAGAGCACTAAAGGTGCTTCTTCTTCAGAAAGAAGTGCATTCTTAGAAAAGGTGCATTCTTCTTAGAAAAGAAGAGTAATTTCCATTCAACAACATCAGTTTCCATCTTAAGAAACTACAAAGAAAGAGGGGCGCCTGGGTGACTCAATCATCTGACTCTTGGTTTCAGCTCAGGTCATGATCTCATGGTTCATAGATTCAAGCCCTGTGTTGGACTCTGCGCTGACTGTGTGGAACCTGCTTGGAATTCTCTCTCTCTCGCTCTCGCTCTCGCTCTCTCTGTCCCTCCTGTGCTCATGCTGTCTCTGTGTCTCTCAAAATAAACAAATAAACATAAAAAAAGAAACTAGAAAGAGAGCAAAATAAACCAAAAGTAAGTGAATGAAAGATATAGTAAGGATTAAGTGTAAAAATAAATGAAACAGAAAACAGTAAAATAATGGAGAAAATCAGTGAAAGCAAAAGTTGGTTCTTTTTGAGAACATGAATACAATTGATACAATTTTGGCCAGACTGATCAGGAAAACTGGGAAAAGACACAAATCACTAATATCAAGAATGAGAGTGATGATGTCACTAAAGATTCTGCAAAAAGGATGAAAAAGGAACATTATGAACAACTTTATGACAATGGATTCAAAAATTTAGATGAAATAGATAAACTCCTTGAAGGACACAATCAAAGCTCATTCACTGTGATGTCATCTGGAGCTTGAGGTCCTCTTCCGGGCTCACTAGTTGTTGGCAGAATTTATTTATTTGCAGCTGTAAGACTGAGGCTTTATTTTATTGCTGGCTGTTGGTTGTAGGTGACTCTCAGCTTCTAGAGGATAACCTCACATCTTAGCCATGTTGTCCATGTGATTTCATTAACATGTGGACTTAAGAAACAAAACAAACTAGCAAAGGGGGGTGGGAAAGAGAGAGAGAGGCAAACCAAGAAACAAAATCTTAACTATAGAGAACAAACCGATGGTTACCAGGAGGGAGGTGGGTGTGGGGATGGGTTAAATAGGGGTTAAGGAGTGCACTTGTTATGGTAAGAACTGGGTGTTGTATGGAAGTGTTGAATCACTATATTGTACACCTGAAGCTAATATTACACTGCATTATAACTAACTGGGATTTAAATAAAAACTCAAAGAAAAACCTGCTTGGTCATTATGATGAATCCCTTTTGGAGTATCTGTGCAGTTCATATGGCTCCTTAAATTGCCCCCATTTCCCAGTTTCTTTCTTATAGGGGTGGGATCCTGTCAGTGAATGTGATATATAAATGTTGTTCCAATCCTAGGCCTAAGTTGATTGGCCTAAGGATGAGCACCTGACTATTTAGAAGCCCTTCCCAAAAATTTGAAGTTGAAAGAGAAAGAGAGAAGAGAGAGAGAGAGAGAGAGAGAGAGAGAGAGAGAGAGATTGTTTTCCCCCTGTGGTTGAACCTTAGAAAGTAAACAATAGGGGTACCTGGGTGGTTCAGTTGGTTGAGCCTCCGACTTTGACTCAGGTCATGATTTCACAGTTCGTGAGTTCGAGCCCCACATTGGGCTTGGTGCTGTCAGCGTGGAGCCCGCTTTGGATGCTCTGTCCTCCACCCCACCCCATCTATGCTTGTCTGATGATCACGCTCTATCAAAAATAAGTAAACATTAAAAAAAAGAAAGTAAATAATGATGCCATGGCTCTGTAAGGAAATTGTATTTCTCCATACTTTTGTGGAGCTAAGAAAACTGTTCATCAGAGAGAGTGAAGCAAAAAGAAAAATTATAAAGAGAACGATAAATGATATTATCTACATCTAAAAAGAATGATCAATGATATTGTCTACCTAAAGACTTTTCAGTTGCCTGTTCTGGTCCATTCCTGAAATTCAATAACATTCTTGACCTTGGGTTTAGTTAGACACCTCTAATTCCTTATAATAAATTTCCCTATTTTGCTGGAAGTAGCATACATTGGTTTCTGTTACCTGTAACTGAAGAATCTTGGTATAGAAACTTTAGTCAGGTTGTCATGCCTAAGTCTCTGGACCAATTTTTTTAAATTTGTCTTTTAGCACTGTGTCTGGAACAACGTCTAAGAACACCCTCTATCCTCCATGCTTCAGTCTATTCTCTAGGCCCTTTCTTTGCACTGGCTGACATGCTGTAGATAAGTTAGTTACTGTTGGTGAGGGATTGAGTCAGAGCCAAGTCGCAAGCCCGCACCAGCAAAGTAGCTGCATTTATTTCCAGTCTGTAGCAGTAGATAATTTATATACACATTTAGAGTAGGTTAGGAGACTGTTGCAGGAAAAATGGAAGGATGGAGACTTCCAGAGTGAATATAGACACCAGATTAGTAGAGGAATGAAACACATTTATTAGACAATCTGTAGGATCTCAGCCAGGGACCTCAGGACAGAGCAGAGAACTCTGGGTCAATTCTTCCAACATCAAGTTGTCATGATAGACAAATGGCTTTATGGGCCATAGGTTTGCTTCTGAGGCGGGGAGGGCAGAAATACAAGAAGAGCTAAGGAGTAAGTAACCAGATAAGACAGGGAGTCCAAGTCAGGGAAATAAGAGGTAAGAAGGTGAAGGGGCAAGGTGACAGGATTGAAGAAAAATAAGGTAGAAAGTCCTACAGATAAACTGGAGCATTCTAAAAGCACTAAGTCAGGAACTAGTTGACTCATCTGGAGGTTAGCCAAACTAGACAGGTAGCTCCATGTTGTGTTGATATAGCTAGCAGAGCCAAGAGCTTTCAATGCAGTGATTTGGCTTTCCTGATTATTTTTGCAAGACTACACTCCCACCACTATACTTATATCAACATGACTTGGATCAGCTCCTTTGTAATTGCCACAATAGCCCTTCAACCTACATCAACTGATCCTGAATTCTATTAGAGGTCTCCATTTCTCTGCATCCCTGTTTTCAGGCAAAATATTTATAGATATATCACAGCTGTGCTTCTGACTAAGATCTATCATTATTTTGTACACGTCTAAATATAAATGAAATCCATTTTTGTGTTTGGTCATTTTATCCCAGGGAAAAATGTTCTATTATAATCCATGAGAAATTCAAAAAAGAACAGAGTATTTACTCAGGCTCAATTGGCTTCAAGAAACCCACTTAAGCTAACTCATATAAAGTGAAGTTTATTCTAAGGCTATGAGTAGAACAGGGTAGAAGTAGTACATAAATCCAAGAATAAGCACTAATAGGAACAGACCTCACCAAAATTAGAGTGGGGGGATAGTTGTGCTTTAATTTAGCCCTAGAGAATTTCAGTAAGAGTTTAGAGTCTTCATTCTAGTGTCCAAGTGGCTCTTCTTTCCACCCCACCACAACTTGACTGCCTCTAATTACTCATTATTACTCACAAATCTCCCTGTACAAGGCCTATCATAGCTTCTTCAGCCCCAGCTATACCTTATGATCTTTTAGCTATAATAATTCACTATTTGTTTTGTTATTGTAGTTTTCTATTTCATATTTTTTAGTTAAGAAACGAAGTATCTGATTAGCCCAGCTAGTTCTTTCAAGGCAGCCCATACAGGACAGTTTATACCCATAGAAACGTCTTTCTTTCTTCCTCCCTTTCTTTCTTTCTTTCTTTCTTTCTTTCTTTCTTTCTTTTTTTCTTTCTTCCTCACCACAAAAATTTACTGTGGTGGGGGAGGGAAAACAGGTTGAGTCATGTGGTTAAAAAAGTGTGGCTACTTAGCCAGCACTAGTGATCTGGAAGAGCATAAAATAGTGGAATATGACATAAGGTAGAAGGAGGAAAAATGGCTAAGATACTGGTGCCTACAACAAAGAAAACTAACATGAGGAGTCAATGTAACCCTGACAGGGTCTTCGAACCAAACAGTAGAAAGGTTGCTTTGGGGCTCCCTTACAGGAACATTTATTGCACATCTACTTTGGAACAATCAATATAAATTCACTGACTCACTTTTACGATCTTTTTTTTTTAATATGAAATTTATTGTCAAATTGGTTTCCATACAACAACCAGTACTCATCCCAACAGGTACCCTCCTCAATGCCCATCACCCACTTTCCCCTCCCTCCCACCCCCCATCAACCCTCAGTTTGTTCTCAGTTTTTAAGAGTTTCTAATGGTTTGCTTCCCTCACTCTCTCTTTTTTTTCCCTTCCCCTCCTCCATAGTCTTCTGTCAAGTTTCTCAGGAACAACACATAAGAGTGAAACCATATGGTATCTGTCTTTCTCTGTATGGCTTATTTCACTTAGCATAACACTCTCCAGTTCCATCCATGTTGCTACAAAAGGCCACATTTCATTCTTTCTCATTGCCAAGTAGTATTCCATTGTGTATGTAAACCACAATTTCTTTATCCAATCATCAGTTGATGGACACTTAGGCTCTTCCCATCCTTTGGCTATTGTTGAAAGTGCTGCTACAAACATTGGGGTACAAGTGCCCCTATGCATCAGCACTCCTGTATCCCTTGGGTAAATTCCTAGCAGTGCTATTGCTGGGCCATAGGGTAGAACTATTTTTAATTTTTTGAGGAACCTCCACACTGTATCCCAGAGTGGCTGCACCAGTTTGCATTCCCACCAACAGTGCAAGAGGGTTCCTGTTTCTCCACATCCTCTCCAGCATCTATAGTCTCCTGATTTGTTCATTTTAGCCACCCTGACTGGCGTGAGGTCTTATATTATCACTGAGGAATAATTATTATTAACGCAATTGTAGAAATAAACTAAAGCCCAAAGAGTAACTGTCTAAACTTATGAACAAATAAATGACAAAGAATATAAGCTTAGGACGTCTAAGATCTATTCCACATGTTCTTGTTAGAGAACAGGAAACCCTCATAGGTGAGTATGCATAGTGGTCTTCTTTGTGGAGGTAGGCCCCTAAGTAGAAAGTCATGCAAATATCCTGGGAAGTTTGGTTAGCCTTTTGGGGACATCTGAGTTGGCATGGTTTTGAAACTGGGCAAGTCATGTAAGTTCTAACAATAAGCCAGATGTGGAAGGATGAGAGACCTGGGGAAATACATGCTGTCAGACAGAGGGTATGTGAAAACAATTACTTTAAAATGAGTAACTTTGACTTCCCCTCCAATAACCAGCCCAGAAAAAGAGACTTTGAGGGCCTCTGGACATCAAGCAAAGCCCTGGAAATTAGCCCTCAGTGGTAATAATTTTATTGCATAAGAGGACTGAGGGAGTAAGGCACAGGAGAACTCACTTTGGAGTTTTACCTCCATTTTGAGGCACAGAGTAACCCAGAAGACAGTGTTGTGTATTCCCAGGGAAAGGCAGATTAGGTACTCCTAATTATTCTTCCATACTCCTCTCTTCATTCCTCTCCCTCCATAGGAGAGGCTGGGGTGGGTGGATGGACGGGGGGTGCACAAGGATTCTGGCTCAGCTTCTGCAGGCTTCATGCCTCCATTTTGGGACTGTGGTGCCATTACTGCCCAGTTTTCCTTGGGGGACAGAGGGGGCCTGGGGGCAGCAGGTACTGACTCCAGGAGCAGCAAGCAGACTTTCTGAGAAGTCAGGGGGAAATGAGAGATTCACTTATCTCCCTACTTTCTGTAAGGAAGGGTGGAAAGATCCTTGGAGAAGGGCTGGAAAACTGGCACTTAGTTCCTGTCAGGGCCTCCCTTTCCCCATCTGTAAAGCAGGTATAAGAGCAGCTGCCTCTCAGGGTTGCAGGGGGTGGATAAAATGTGATGAGGGATATTGGAGCACCTGTGAACTGTAAGTTGCCCACCCAAAGGTGAGGGCACCCTGTTATCATTGAAGGGAGTCTCTGTGTGTTCATGGAGCCAAAGGAAGAAGGAAGTGTGTCTGTGCATGGGGGGGTGGGGGTGGGGCGAATGAGGAGGCTAGTAGTTGAAAGATGTCTCAGTGACAGAAGGAAACTCTGGCCTTTGCAAGGCTTTGAGGTAGATGGAACTGCAGGGCTGAGCCTCCCAGAAGACTCCATCCTAGGGGAGGAAGAGTGTATGTGGCTGAGTGGGAGAGGGGAGTGGGAGTGGTTACCCTCTCCCTCTCTTTCACTCCCACTTGGGCAAATGGCTGAAGGAAGCAGGTTGATGGAGAGTAGGGTGGAGGAGTGTCAGATGGGGAGCAAATTGAGGAGGGGGCTCTTAGAGTCAATCTGGTCCGTTCATGTTTGGGGGAGGTTTCTCAAGCCTAGGAAATCCCACTAGTATACCTGTGTGAACCTAGGGCAGCTGGTGGGGGCTCACTTTCACCCTGAGTGGTATCCAGGGACCATGTGGTGAGGGAGCAGACCTGAGCTGGGAGCTCTCACCCACGTGGTTGCCCACCCCTCCCCAGGAGTTCTGGGGACAGCTATTATGGGGGACTCTTGGGATTGAGGAGTTGGTCAATTCTTTGGAAGAAGCAGCCTCATTGTGCTAACTTGCGTGGGGGAGGCGCCCCACAGGCCCTGCCCAGGGTTGGAGGTTGGAGAGGCAGGCGGAGGGGGATGGCTGCTCTGGACCCAAGCGTTTCCTGGAGGCGATTCCCACCCCCCCCCCCCAGTCCCCGCATCTCTGAGAGCCCCTTGCGCAGAACCGCTTAGATCCTTCACCAGCTGCAGGCTGACTCTAACCTTGGGGCCTTGGGGCCAGATCAGGTAAGGGGAAGAGAGAAGAGGGTCTCAGGTAGGACAGAGTTGTCGCTGGTCCGGCCCGGATCGCCTCCAGGGCTCGGGACCAAGCGCTAGGTGGGGGCAGCGACACTGCAGTCCCCGGTGGTGGTGGTCTGGGCGGGGCAGTGGGGGCAGGGGGATGGAGGAGGAGCGCAGCCTGGGACACACGGCGGTTGCGGTCTATTCATCTGGCTCTCTGAGCAGTTGGCAGGACCTGGCGCTGGGTTCTCTAGCCTTTCTTCCCGCCCCCTTTCCCTGGGCGGGCCTGATTCCCATCTGAGTATAGCAGGGTCAGATACATCTCTGTGGCGCGTCTCCCGGGTTCTTACCCTCCCCAGACGCGGAAGTGGATGGAGGGCCACAGGGTGGAGGAGGCAGGAACCTTGCCCTTTCCCACCCAGTGTAGCCAGAGGACGGTGGCAGAACCAAGCGATGCCCGGGACCCGCGGGACCACAGCCCCATCTCCATCTCCAGGCACTCCCTGAGTGTAGGGTAGGCATGGAGACCTGGTGGGAAGGGATACCTGTTAGCACCCCCATTCCCGGATCCCAGGGCCCAGTCGTTTTGAAGGCAGTGTAGCGTGGGTGTGCAGTGGGAAAAGGAGGGTAGCAATTGCCTGTCTCTAGTCTCCAATCCCTGGAGCAGTTAGGCCTGGGGAACAAGTAGGCGCTGGGCTGGGGACACTCGCTGGACAGGTGCTGTCAGTCCACATGTCCTACTGGCCAGGCAAGAGTGTTGCTGGGCTCAGCTCTACCCTCCCTCCCCACAGCTGGACTCTGACACTTGTTAGACGTGAGCAATGGGCTAATTTTATCTGACTGAGCTCTGGCTCAGCAGGAAACGGACACTGAGGAGTGCATAGTTCTTCTGGGTGGATCTGATCAGGAGGAAGCCAGTCATAAAGCAGTGGGGAGTGCGACCTTCATCCTGGAGGGAGCGCATCTTCAGAGAGGACCAAATTTTAGTGTCGAGGCCTGTGCGCTCCAGGTTGCTGTGGCAAAATTGGAATCCAGAGCCTGTCATTGGGTCCTGGTTGTTCACATTGGGACACTTAGGATGAAAGGTGTCAAGGAACTAGGTCCATTAGAGGACCAAAGTATGAGAATCCTCTCTCTGCAAAGATCAGGGACATTTTCATCAAATCTGTTAGGTACGTTTAGAGCTGGAAAACGTGCCATTTGAGAGTGTGGAGATCAGTAATCCAAAGAGGAGAGTCCAGACAGATCACCTATCCTGAGAGGACAGAAGCAGAGAGCAGAAACGCTAACATAAGACCAGGGAAATTATCCAGAAAAGTAAGAGGGAAAAATCCTGGACAGTTACATAAAATGGGTAAGATATGATGGTTGCACTCTTCCTTCAGGAGAGCTGGCTGATTTTAAAGGACTAACACAAGTACTAGCACCACCTCTCTTACTAGACTTCCCTCCTTCTGAGCTAGGCCAAACTTCTCTGAGTTTGACGAATAGAAGGCTTAGATTCATTCTGAGGGGATTCTTGGCTTGAGAGGTGAGCATTTCTGACATTATTTCAGGTTCTCCTAACACTTCTCAATGGAGCAATCCTACAACTAGTCAGTGTTAGCAAATGGGAACTTTATTTCTTCTCCTAATGAAAACAGCTTCATTGTTAGTTTTGATCATAAAAATGATATATTTCATAAAGTATTGCTTAGTAAAAACAGAAATATGTGGGGAAAATGTGGATACTGTCCTCCCCTCTCTGCTTTTTTGGTAAATCAATAATCAAAAAACTCCCTAAATATGTGTGTGTATATCTAGATAGGATTTGGGGAATATAGAGAAAAACATGGAAGAGTATGCAAATTTTTAATATAGGTTACATATGGTAAGGTGGAGGTCATGGTGCCATGGAAGGGAGGAAGATAGGGAAAAAAATGGAAAGAAAAAATGGAAAAGAAAAAAAGCCACATTAGAAAAGAAATAATGTGATCACAATTGTGACTTTACATTAAAAAGTTGCAGACTCGGGAGAGGGGAGGAAGATGGCGGCGTAGGAGGACGCTGGGCTCACCGCGCGTCCTGCTGATCACTTAGATTCCACCTACACCTGCCTAAATAACCCAGAAAACCACCAGAGGATTAGCAGAACGGAGTCGCCAGAGCCAAGCTCAGACGAGAGGCCCACGGAAGAGGGTAGAAAGGGCGGCGAGGCGGTGCGCGTTCCACGGACTGGCGGGAGGGAGCCGGGGCGGAGGGGCGGCTCGCCGGCCAAGCAGAGCCCCCGAGTCTGGCTTGCAAAAAGCGGAGGGGCCTGACGGACTGTGTTAGGACAGCAAGCGCAACTTAGCGTCTGGGAGGTCATAAGTTAACAGCTCTACTCAGAAAGCGGGAAGGCTGGAGGACAAAGGGAAGGAAAGCTGCTGAGCCCCCGGGACGACAGAGCTCAGTTTGGTGGGGAACAAAGGCGCTCGCCAGCGCCATCTTCCCCGCCCATCCCCCAGCCAAAATCCCAAAGAGAACCAGTTCCTGCCAGGGAACTTGCTCGCTCCACGCAAACACCCAACTCTGCGCTTCTGCGGAGCCAAACCTCCGGCAGCGGATCTGACTCCCTGCTGCTGCCACAGGGCCCCTCCTGAAGTGGATCACCTAAGGAGAAGCAAGCTAAGCCTGCCCCTCCTGCCCCTGCGCACCTTGCCTACCCACCCCAGCTAAGACGCCAGATCCCCAGCATCACAAGCCTGGCAGTGTGCAAGTAGCCCAGACAGGCCACCCCACCCCACAGTGAATCCCGCCCCTAGGAGAGGGGAAGAGAAGACACGCACCAGTCTGACTGTGGCCCCAGCGGTGGGCTGGGGGCAGACATCAGGTCAGACTGCGGCTCCGCCCACCAACTCCAGTTATACACCACAGCACAGGGGAAGTGCCCTGCAGGTCCTCACCACGCCAGGGACTATCCAAAATGACCAAGCGGAAGAATTCCCCTCAGAAGAATCTCCAGGAAATAACAACAGCTAATGAGCTGATCAAAAAGGATTTAAATAATATAACAGAAAGTGAATTTAGAATAATAGTCATAAAATTAATCGCTGGGCTTGAAAACAGTATAGCTGACAGCAGAGAATCTCTTGCTACAGAGATCAAGGGACTAAGGAACAGTCACGAGGAGCTGAAAAACGCTTTAAATGAAATGCATAACAAAATGGAAACCACCACAGCTCGGATTGAAGAGGCAGAGGAGAGACTAGGTGAACTAGAAGATAAAGTTATGGAAAAAGAGGAAGCTGAGAAAAAGAGAGATAAAAAAATCCAGGAGTATGAGGGGAAAATTAGAGAACTAAGTGATACACTAAAAAGAAATAATATACGCATCATTGGTATCCCAGAGGAGGAAGAGAGAGGGAAAGGTGCTGAAGGGGTACTTGAAGAAATCATAGCTGAGAACTTCCCTGAAGTGGGGAAGGAAAAAGGCATTGAAATCCAAGAGGCACAGAGAACTCCCTTCAGACGTAACTTGAATCGATCTTCTGCACGACATATCATAGTGAAACTGGCAAAATACAAGGATAAAGAGAAAATTCTGAAAGCAGCAAGGGGTAAACGTGCCCTCACATATAAAGGGAGACCTATAAGACTCGTGACTGATCTCTCTTTTGAAACTTGGCAGGCCAGAAAGAGTTGGCACGAGATTTTCAGTGTGCTAGACAGAAAAAATATGCAGCCGAGAATCCTTTATCCAGCAAGCCTGTCATTTAGAATAGAAGGAGAGATAAAGGTCTTCCCAAACAAACAAAAACTGAAGGAATTTGTCACCACTAAACCAGCCCTACAAGAGATCCTAAGGGGGACCCTGTGAGACAAAGTACCAGAGACATCACTACAAGCATAAAACATACAGACATCACAATGACTCTAAACCCATATCTTTCTATAATAACACTGAATGTAAATGGATTAAATGCGCCAACCAAAAGACATAGGGTATCAGAATGGATAAAAAAACAAGACCCATCTATTTGCTGTCTACAAGAGACTCATTTTAGACCTGAGGACACCTTCAGATTGAGAGTGAGGGGATGGAGAACTATTAATCATGCTACTGGAAGCCAAAAGAAAGCTGGAGTAGCCATACTTCTATCAGACAAACTAGACTTTAAATTAAAGGCTGTAACAAGAGATGAAGAAGGACATTATATAATAGTGACAGGGTCTATCCATCAGGAAGAGCTAACAATTATAAATGTCTATGCGCCGAATACCGGAGCGCCCAAATATATAAAACAATTACTCATAAACATAAGCAACCTTATTGATAAGAATGTGGTCATTGCAGGGGACTTTAACACCCCACTTACAGCAATGGATAGATCATCTAGACACACGGTCAATAAAGAAACAAGGGCCCTGAATGAGACATTGGATCAGATGGACTTGACAGATATATTTAGAACTCTGCATCCCAAAGCAAGAGAATATACTTTCTTCTCGAGTGCACATGGAACATTCTCCAAGATAGATCATATACTGGGTCACAAAACAGCCCTTCATAAGTTTACAAGAATTGAAATCATACCATGCACACTTTCAGACCACAATGCTATGAAGCTTGAAATCAACCACAGAAAAAAGTCTGGAAAACCTCCAAAAGCATGGAGGTTAAAGAACACCCTACTAACGAAGGAGTGGGTCAACCAGGCAATTAGAGAAGAAATTAAAAAATATATGGAAACAAACGAAAATGAAAATACAACAATCCAAATGCTTTGGGACGCAGCGAAGGCAGTCCTGAGAGGAAAATACATTGCAATCCAGGCCTATCTCAAGAAACAAGAAAAATCCCAAATACAAAATCTAACAGCACACCTAAAGGAAATAGAAGCAGAACAGCAAAGGCAGCCTAAACCCAGCAGAAGAAGAGAAATAATAAAGATCAGAGCAGAAATAAACAATATAGAATCTAAAAAAACTGTAGAGCAGATCAACGAAACCAAGAGTTGGTTTTTTGAAAAAAT
>NW_024420192.1:646669-670672 GCF_014898765.1 Herpailurus yagouaroundi | reverse complement strand
TGAGCAGGGCACTGCAAAAAGCCTGGACTCTGGGGCAGAAATTGGATCAAGGACCTCTGTAAATTTGTCCACCCTAATGGCCTACCCTTTAAGGAGGCTAACGATCAGGCTGAGGGGGAGGACCAGAGGGCACCAGTCATGGTAAGGCTTCCACCAACGCTGTCTCCCAAGAAGTGGCAAGAGGTGGGGGTGCAGGGCTCACAAAAGAGAGACACTACAGGTCCCTATAGCAAGGCAGATTGGACTAGCTCCCTTAGCCCTTGAGGGAAAGAGCCACAGTGAGACTGACTTGGGCTACAAAGGGACAAGGCACTTTCTAAGGGTAAAGTACAGAAAGGGCTTCCCCAGGAGGAAGTAAGCTCCCTGTCATCCTGAGGTTATTATCTAAGCAGAGAGCAGAGGGCCACATGCAGAGGAGCCTCTGGCAATCAGCAAGGGGTTGGACCCCAGGACCCTTGAGGGTCCATGGACCCTAAAATGCTCCATCTTTGAAGGACAAACCCTGCCCAGTCCTGTCTGGCCCAGTCAGGTGGTTCAGAAGCACCCCAGGGACTGCAGCCCTTTCCTGAAGTTTCAAAAAAGGAGCAGCATTAGCATTCAGTAGTGCTCTAAGCGGCATTTTAATGGCCAGTCTCACTGTCTGCCTTTTAGTTTTTACAGTGAGTACCTGGTGCAGACTCCTCTCCCTATTCCTCCCACCCTCTTTCTCCCTAGGGATCAGCTAAGAGTTGCACCTCACCTTCCTTTCACCCACTACCAACATCCCCCATCAAAGCCTGGAGGCTGGAATGAGCTTCTCCAGGGCATCTGCATTGCACTTTCTCTCCCTCCCCCTGCCAGTGAGCTCAGAAAATTGGTTTTAATCCACCAGGCTCCAGTTGCTTAGCAACAGAAAGGCCTGCTCCTAGCAACCAGAAGCCACAAAGATGCTGCAGAAAGAGGGGGTTGTCTGGGCCCTGCTCTCGCTCAGCTCCTGACTGCTGGCCTCCCTGATGTTTTTCTCATCGAGTACACACACCCTTCCTTTCTCAGATGCCAGGTCTTGAAAGCCTGATCTCTGGGGAAGGTGCCTTGATTTCAACCCCCACCCATTCTTCCTGCCTGGAGCCTCTCTGAATCTTACCTCCAAGACCAGCAGGAGCTCATGATCACAGCAGGGTGGCTCTAGGCAGTGCCCTCACCTTCCAGTGACCAGTGACAGAGATCACTGGCTGTATAGGCTCCTCCAGTCTGACTGGTGGGTGGGCCAGGCTCCTTTAACTCTGGGTGAGAGCAATTCCTGCCCTGGATGTAGGGGACTGTGCATTATAATCCCAGTCCACCTGAGCCTGAAGGGGGGCAAGGGATAAATCCCTACTTCTACAGGTCAAAAAACTGAGAGTCAGATGGGCTCAGACCCACACAACATTTCAGTGACAGCTGGGTCTGAACCCAGCACAGTCAGCATCCATGACACTGCCAGGCCACTGTGCAGTTCCAAAGGCTTCTGCTTCCACTCCCCAAAAGACAGTGAGCACGGGGTTCTGCACCACAAAGAAGAAGCCTTCTGCCCTCCTGCGTTTTGGCATGGCCCCAGCTCAGGGTGATCATTGGTGCAGACTTCACATTTGATGAGCTGCTTTCCCAGATTTTTTTTTAACTTAATAAGAGTTCAGGAGTGTCCCCCAGGAGAGGCTGGATCAGAATTCTGACTCTATGAATGGGGGCTGCTGGTATCTTAATCTCAGATCTCACTGGATTTCACAGGAGGTGCACGTGGGTGCATTCCTCCACCTCTTCTGTAGGGCCTCGAGCTCTGACAACAGGGCTGCCCCCTAGAAATAAACCATGGAAAGTGGGGGCTGTGGGAAACTGACATCTAACAAGCGACCCCATCCCCATCTCTCACCCTGAGTCAGGCCCCTAGGCAGGGACAAGCCTTTCCCTGGGCAACTTCTCTCTACCCTTCCCCCCACTCCCAGCTTCTTGCTTCTCCCTCCCTTTCCTCCTTTCTCCTTCCCAAGACAAGGGCTTCTGGCTTCCATTGCCTGGCAACCAAAGGACTGCCACAGGCTGGGAAGAGCAGCACAGATGCTGCCTAATGAGGGGGATGAAATGAGGGGCAAAATCTCTGTCTCCAGTCATAAGCCTCTGCCAGCAATGCTGCTGGTGCTCACAAATTACACATTTTCTTAAACTTTCAATCACTATGCTCTATAATGAAAAGCCTCTCAAAATCAGACAAATAACCCACATATGGATAAATACCTCCTTGATCCACTCTTCTCTATTTCATATTTATAACCTCTTGTTATGGAAAATTTCAAGCCCACACACAAAGTAGGATGGCATAATAAGCCCTCCTGTGCACACCGCCCAGCATCAGCAATTATTAACTCCTGGTCAGATACCACATCATTGTATCTGCAAGTATTCAGTATGTGGCTCTGGCTCTGGAACATTAGAATTATCATTTTAACATAACTAAAAAGTTTTTTATTTTATTTATTTTATTTTTTTATGAAATTTATTGTCAAATTGGTTTCCATACAACACCCAGTGCTCATCCCAACAGGTGCCCTCCTCAATGCCCATCACCCACCCCCCCATCAACCCTCAGTTTGTTTTCAGTTTTTAAAAGTCTCTTATGTTTTGGCTCCCTCCCTCTCTAACTTTTTTTTCCCTTCCCCTCCCCCATGGTCTTCTGTCAACTTTCTCAGGATCCACATAAGAGTGAAAACATATGGTATCTCTCTTGCTCTGTACGACTTATTTCACTTAGCATAACACTCTCCAGTTCCATCCATGTTGCTACAAAGGGCCATATTTCATTTTTTCTCATTGCCAAGTAGTATTCCATCGTATATATAAACCACAACTTCTTTATGCATTCATCAGTTGATGGAAATGTAGGCTCTTTCCATACTTGGGCTATTGTTGAAAGTGCTGCTATAAACATTGGGTACATGTGCCCCTATGCACCAGCACTCCTGTATCCCTTGGGTAAATTCCTAGCAGTGCTATTGCTGGGCCATAGGGTAGGTCTATTTTTAATTTTCTGAGGAACCTCCACACTGTTTTCCAGAGTGGCTGCACCAGTTTGCATTCCCACCAACAGTGCAAGAGGGTTCCCGTTTCTCCACATCCTCTCCAGCATCCATAGTCTCCTGAGTTGTTCATTTTAGCTACTCTGACTGGTGTGAGGTGCTATCTCAGTATGGTTTTGATTTGTATTTCCCTGATAAGCAGTGACGTTGAGCATCTTGTCATGTGCCTATTGGCCAATTGGATGTCTTCTTTAGAGAAGTGTCTATTCATGTTTTCTGCCCACTTCTTCACTGGATTATTTGTTTTTCGAGTATGGAGTTTGGTGAGTTCTTTATAGATTTTGGATACTAGCCCTTTGTCTGATATGTCATTTGCAAATATCTTTTCCCATTTTGTGGGTTGTCTTTTAGTTTTGTTGATTGTTTCCTTTGCAGTGCAGAAGCTTTTTATCTTCATGAGGTCCCAATAGTTCATTTTTGCTTTTAATTCCCTTGCCTTTGGGGATGTGTCAAGTAAGAAATTGCTGCGGCTGAAGTCAGAGAGGTTTTTTTTCCTGCTTTCTCCTCTAGACTTTTGATGGTTTCCTGTCTCACATTCAGGTCCTTTATCCATTTTGAGTTTACTTTTCTGAATGGTGTCAGAAAGTGGTTTAGTTTCATTCTTCTGCATGTTGCTGTCCAGTTCTGCCAGCACCATTTGTTAAAGAGACTGTCCTTTTTCATTGGATGCTCTTTCCTGCTTTGTCAAAGATTAGTTGGCCATACATTTGTGGGTCAATTCTGGGTTCTCTATTGTATTCCATTGGTATGTGTCTGTTTTTGTGCCAATACCATGCTGTCTTGATGATTGCAGTTTTGTAGTAGAGGCTAAGGTCTGGGATTGTGATGCCTCCCGCTTTGGTGTTCTTCTTCAATATTACTTTGGCTTCAGCATCCTTTCTTAATAAAAACCCTCAAGAAAGCCAGTATAGAAGGAGCATACTTAAACATCATAAAAGCCATTTATGAAAAGCCCACAGCTAACATTATCCTCAATGGGGAAAAACTGAGAGCTTTCCCCCTGAGATCAGGAGCACGACAGGGATGTCCACTCTCACTGCTGTTGTTTCACATAGTGTTGGAAGTGTTAGCATCAGCAATCAGACAACAAAAGGAAATCAAAGACATCAAAATTGACAAGATGAAGTCAAGCTGTCACTTTTTGCAGATGGCATGATACTATACATGGAAAACCCGATAGACTCCACCAAAAGTCTGCTAGAACTGATACATGAATTCAGCAAAGTCGCAGGATACAAAATTAGTGTACAGAAATCAGTTGCATTTTTATACACTAATAATGAAGCAACAGAAAGACAAATAAAGAAACTGATCCCATTCACAATTGCAACCAAGAATCATAAAGTACCTAGGAATAAACGTAACCAAGGATATAAAAGATCTGTATGCTGAAAACTATAGAAAGCTTACGAAGGAAATTGAAGAAGATATAAAGAAATGGAAAAGCATTCCATGCTCCTGGATTGGAAGAATAAATATTGTTAAAATGTCAATACTACCCAAGGCAATCTACACATTCAATGCAATCCAAATCAAAATTGCACCAGCATTCTTCTCGAAGCTAGAACAAGCAATCCTAAAATTTGTACGGAACTACAATGTTGTTTTAAAGCAATTAACAGTAATTCCATAATATCATCAAATACCCAGTTGGTGTTCAAATTTTAAATGTCTCATCAGTATCATGAAGGGTTGGTCTTTTTTTTTTTTATCAGTTTATTTAGGTCAGGATCTAAATGAAGTCTACACATTAATTTATGGATTCCACTTCCTGAATATTGTAAGGGAGGGAAAACTTTTCCTCTAGTCTCTTAAGCTCAGTGACTGAGATGTGTAAATTGAGCTGATAAAACACAGACTAACAGGAGGGGAAAACCAGCATTTCTTTAAATGTGCAACCTCCATATACATGGCAGAACTCAGTGATGATAACTCAAAGGAGTGATTGGCATTTGGGGCTTATATACTATCTTAATAGGTGAGGGCTGGGAGAGAAAGGCACTTCCTGGAAAACAAATGCCTTTTTGGAAAGATAAATGGGTTTTCAGGAGAACAAACAGTTGATAGGAAAGTTTGTGATAATGTTTGTCTCTACAGGTGTGAGTGGTCTTTCTGTCTCTTTCAGGGCCACAAAACCCTCCGGGAGAAGAGATTTGAGGTAAATTTTACTCACGGTCTACCTTCCAGGAGTAGATGGCCTGAGAAGGAATTTATAACCACCTCATTTCCCAGAAGTTGCTGCTTTTAGTCAGATAACGGAAGCTCCAAGAAGGCTTTTTTCCCCCTTGTTATCTGTTTAATTGCATATGTCTTCAGCTTAGACTAATCTTTATAGCAACTCTAGGGTTCCAAGTGGGTGCCCATAATATAGTGACATAACAAGGAATTGAAATTACCCTGGAAACCATTGACCCCTGGGCTCTTCATAGACTTCCTGTGAGCTCTACTGTGAGCTGTGTGAGGCATTATTAGTTCCAAATCTTAAGATGAGGAGACTGAGATTCAAAGTGGTGAAATGAACAGCTCAAGGTCCCCCAGCTAATGAGGCTCTGGGCCAGGCCAGTAACTCATGTCAGGAGTCCAAACTCCTAACTGTGTGAGTCCTGACAACCATACTCTGCCCACACCATCCCCCAACCTGTCCTGCCTCCAAATAGGTAAAAGAAGGCTTTAAGAAGGAGTCAGGGAAGGCCTCTTCTGACCACCTCTTAGTCCAGGTCCTACCCAACATCTGTGAAAGACCCATGCAATCCCACCTCTTCTGACTGCCCTGGACCATTTCTTTCCTCCCAAGTATCTGCCTTTGGATGCATGTGCGTCAGTCTCCCACTCACTCAGAACTCCCTGAGTGCAAGGAACTTGGCTCTGGATGTTGGTGACCCGCCCCACCTGAGGCTCACCCAGAGGCATTTGGAAGATGCTCCCCAAATGGGGGGCCTACTCACTGACTGCCTGAGTCAGGGGCCTTCTGGAGGGTGGGTGTGCTGGAAAGACAGTTGAGTCTTCGGGAGGAGAGTTCCTGGACCCCAGGAAGGAGCAACCATCAGACACTGCAGAGTGAAAGCAGTCTCTTGTGTCCTCAGAAGAAGCAAGGAAGTGTCCAGGGAGTAGCCAGACATCCTGAGGACAGGGGCCTTTGGCCTCACCCCTCCCTTTTATAGACCATTTACCCTGTGAAGGCATCAGGGAGTCCTCATCTGTGCAGCAAAGACACTCCAGAGAATCGGCTGGGCTGTCTTGTGGTTAAGGAGCCCTCTCAGCTTGGAGCAATAAAATGTGCTCTGGCTGGAGAGCCCTGATGTCAGGTCTGGGTCTCTGCTCTTTCATTATGCTGCTCGGTGACCCTGGGCAGGCAATTTCCTCCCTGTGGTTCTCAGTTTCCTTATCTATACAATGAAGGGATTGGACCAGATGATCTCTAGGGGCCCACTAGCGTCCACATTTCTCTGACCTCCAGGAAAGGGAGACCCACAACATTTCTTGGTAAATTGTTACTGTTCTTAACTATCTTTACAGTCAGGAGGGTCTTCCTGCCTGTTTCCTACTGCCTTTGAGCTTGTTTTCTCCTGCCAAGACCCACGTCTGGATAAGCATGTTCATTGTCCCAGAAGTACCTGGGTGGGCAATAGGCATTTTCATGGACTAGAATGTACAACTCAAGTCACAATGGTGGGAGAGTGGGGCTGAAGCCCTGCAGTCCCTGCTCCCAATCCCAGAGGTGATCAGGAGGCAGCAGTGTTCAGACATCATGGAGATGAACAATTGTGACACTGATCAGCTCCTTGCCCTCCATGTAGCCAAACTTCCCCATTTTCCAGACAAGGAAACACGGACTTGTCCAAGGTCACAAAACTAAACTAAAACCAGTTTACAAAACCCACCATCAGGGAGCTCCCAGGTTCTCCTGGGGGAACACACACACACACACACACACACACACACCCCACAGGAGAAGAGGTCACAAACATTTCTGATTACCAAATGCCTGAGCTGGGGCTCTAACTTGGCCACCCCACCAGGAACCACTGAGTCTCCCAAGTACTCTATTTATTCAACAAATAGTGACTAAGTTACTGGGAACCGAACTGTGAACAAGTGGGATGTGGTTCCTGCCCTCTCAGAGTTTGCAACCTAGCTAGGCAAGCAAGTGCTCAAGAGGAGATTCCAACCCAGGGAATTACTCCCAGGCTAAAGGAAGCCAGCAGCTGTGGGAACCCAGTGGAGCCTATCTCAGGGGCTCAGGTGTAGCCCTATGCTACAGGCACTGCCATGGCTGTGCCCATTTCTGGAGGAGTCAGTTCTGGTTGGTTGGGAAGGTAGCTGTGGGAAGCAATTGGTCTCCCTTCTTCAGGTCAGGCAGGCATAGTCAAGGATGTGGATGACCCTCAGGAACTTTTTGTTATCTCAGCAAGAACTGGGAAATTTCTGGGGCTTGGAGGAGAGGTGAGGCTCCCCTTCTATAGACAAGGGTTCTTGAAGTATTGGTTGGGATCCTCAAGATCACTGTTGAGTGTTCAGTGGCTCTTCTGAGCAGACATTGCATATGAACTTGGCCCCTTTTTCTTGCTGGTTATGGTGATGTGAAGTGTGGGTTGTGGGGACTCAAAAAGTGTCAGAAGTTAAATTGTTCTGAAAAACAGATTCCCCTACTCATTCAGAGGGTCGTTTTCTTCTTCAAACCTGTGTTTGTGATTTAGCTTCCATTGATCTTGACAATTAATATAAAGGGCACCTGAGCAAGGCTGCCCCTTTTCTCCATCCTTGCTGCTCTTCTCCTATGTGTGTGGTGGGAAGTGACACAGGAAACAAGGGGGCAGGTATGGGAAGTGTCCTGTGGATTCTATATTTACTGATCCCAGTGACATGTAGAGAAGTTTAAGTGACACTTTCAGGGAAAAATATAAGGAAATGTCTTGTTTTAGCTGCCTCGTCATTCCTATTTGTTTGGTTTCTGAGTCTATTTGCTTCCAGGCTGTTTTGTAAGTGCTGAACCATCAAGGAGCTGCATGTTTTCTTGGATCAAAAAGGTAAGGGCCCTCTTGTCCCTTGGGCCTTTCCGACCCCAGACTCTCCATCCATATGTAGGCTCCCTTTTCGCCACTGGCCCTGATGTGGGGCCTGTGCCCATGGAAAGCAGTGGGCCTCCACTCCTTTGGGGCCCAGGATTCCACCTCCCTTTATTTCCTCATACTGAACCTCACCGCTGTCTGACCATCATTGAGGGAGAAAGTACAGGTGTGCTGCATCCAGTCCCTTCTTTTTCAGAGTTAGGAAGTGAGACCCAGAGAACGCAGGCCTCTTACCCTTGTTTCAGAAGACACAAGGCCAACTCCTAATGAATTATAAAGGTAAGCTTAGGTATTTGGAGATAGACTGCTAATCCTCCATTATTATTCATTCAACATGTTATTATTGTTTGCTTGACATGTGGCAGACACTATTCCAGATGCAGAATACAGCAATGAAAAGAAAATAGATGAAATCTTCTGCCCACAACGATCTTACATTCTAATAGAAGAAAGCGAATCCTAAATAAATCAATAGGAATATATAATATGTTGCAGGATACATAGTGTGGACATCTATCTTTTATATTTGGCCATTAATTACTGTCTCTTTGAGGAAGTGACATTTGAGAAAGAACTTGAAAGTCAAGGAACAAGCCATATGATTATCTAGGGGAAGATGTTCAGGTAGGAAGAACAACAATTATATTTCCTTGAGACATGTTTGAAGAACAACAAGAAGACTAATGTTCCTATAATGAGTGTGAGGTACTTAAAATATTAGGAGATGATGGCAGAGAATTGGTGAGTCTGATTATATACAGCCATGTAGGCCATGATAAGGAAGCTGGCTTTTATTTAGTGAAGTGGAAAGCCATTGCAGTTTGGGGAGAGGAGGAAAATTACATCATCTAGTCATGAACTGGATCTTTCTGGTGACTGTGCCAAGAATGGACTGTTTGTAGGCAAGGATAGAAGCAATGAGACAGCTCAGAATGTTATTGCCATGAGACATTTTGTTCATGTTCCCCTGCCATTACAGATAAACTTGGCAACTTCCACTCTGGATAATTCAGTCCTCTCCATTTGTGTTGGCATCTAGGGAAGTACTGAAACTTGCATTAGGCTCCAAACCCTGTGCTCTTTGTATTTCCCTACATAGGGAAATACATTTATCTATGATAAATGATAGTATTAAAATATTTTAAGAATGCATCTTTAGATATTTGAAAGTTCTGGTGAGGAACCCAAAGGATTTCCTGGCACCTTACTTCTTGTATTTTAAAGTTGGAAATTAGACGGGGCGCCTGGGTGGCTTGGTCGGTTAAGCGTCCAACTTCGGCTCAGGTCATGATCTCACGGTCCGTGAGTTTGAGCCCCGCGTCGGGCTCTGTGCTGACTGCTCAGAGCCTGGAGCCTGTTTCGGATTCTGTGTCTCCCTCTCTCTCTGACCCTCCCCTGTTCATGCTCTGTCTCTCTCTGTCTCAAAAATAAATAAACGTTAAAAAAATTTTTTTAAATAAATAAATAAATAAAGTTGGAAATTAGAAAGATCCAAGAGTAAAAGTCACACATATATTTTAGCCTAATTTGAGGATTAATCTTTGCTTATGGAAAGAAAGCAAAATTCCTCAGTTATTAGTGACAAAAGCTCTCTCCATGACCTAACTTTTAGTCAGGTTCCTCTCAAACTTCTTTCCAACTAGGCCTCAACCTTTGAACTTCCATGTTTGTCTTTGCATTGCCCAATTTTAGCAAAAACCCTCATACATTGGTTTAGCAAGAATCCCTATATTCAATATATGATTATTCTTGATATCTGATTAAGTTCTTTATATTTCACCCTTAATATCTGATCACACTGGCCTTTCTTCAACAGGAATCCTGTCAAATCACAATCTTCCTTTACCTCTGATGCTACCTTATAGTAATTTATTACACACTGACTCCCACTCCCAATGCAATAGGCACTTGAATAAAATCTTCCTTACCATTTTTTAACAAGTGTCAGAATAGTTTTTCTTTGACATCGATGAGAAAGACAAAGGCATTTGACAATGAAAGAAATTAGTTTATTCAGGCTATTGCAATAGGGAAAGTGTTCATTTCTGTGGAAGAATGTCTCAAAGAAAAGGAAAGGGACCTGGGTTTTATAGAGGCAGATAAACAAGAAAGCTATGAGGAAAGGTGGACAGCAAACTTTGTCTAAGTTATGAGGAAGAGTGGAGGGGAATACATGAGGGCAGAATGACCCTTTGTGGTTAGCCATTTCTCAGATAACAAAAGGATAGGGGGATTATTCAGCCACCTCTGATCGCCAAGAGCACAAGGTTCAGATATAGCTAAACATTTAGCTATATGTTTAGCTATACGTCACTAATTTTATTCTATCATCTTGATTTAGGAAAATAATTTTCAGACTGTAATATTGTCTAGAGCTTTTCAGATAATACTATGGAGTACACACATGGTAGCATATGCATTAACATGTTTCTGGAAGAATAAATAAGAAATTATTGTCAGTTCCTTTACCTTTGAGGGGAAAAGCTTGGGAGCAAGATAGTGAAGGAAAACATTTCTTTTTATCCTTCTATTTTGTTTGAATTTTCTCTCCATATGCATGTGTTTATTTTATTATTAAAAATACTATCTTTGGATGGCCAGGAAGATGGCATACATTCACAGTTATCATGCCCAACAAAACCAACTAATAACCTATCAGAATAAGGATGGGGTCTGCTTGGAGAAACTTGCAAGAAGAGGCTCTCACAATACTACAAAACCATTGGTCTGGGATTCAAGATGCCAGAAATGCTCCTTTCCTCATAATGTCTCCACCCAACGGCACATTCTGTCTGGCATGGTGACCAGAGTGAAGATGCAGAGGACCATTGTAATCTGCCAAGATTACCTCCACTACATCCAAAAGTACAACTGCTTTGAGAAATGCCACAAGAACATGTCTGTGCACCTGTCCCCCTGTTTCAAGAATGTCAATATTGAAAACATTGTCACAGTGGGTGAGTGCCAGCCCTTGAGAGAAACTGTGAGCTTCAACACACTCAGGGTCACCAAGGCTTCTGGCAACAAAAAGCAGTTCCAGAAGTTCTGAGGTTAGGCATCTGCCCACACCTCAAAACAAAACAAAGTTATTTTCCCTGTAAAAAAAAATACTGTCATTGGAAATTTATTGGGCATTGAGTTATAGGTCTTTTGTTTCTTATTAATATTTTTCTGCATTTCAAAACCTAACAAATAATTTTTTAAAGAGTAATATAGGCAAATTTTTCTACAAGTTTGATCTGTTAAAAGCAGCCCCATGTGGGAGATTGTCAGATGGAATTATTTGGATTGCCCTAGGAGTTGGTCCTTGGATGTTGTTTCTCTTCTTGCCTACGTAAGGGGCAAAAATTTATTAAGATGTCAAGTTTCTCAATTTCTACTCTGCCCCTCAAGGAAGCAAACAGATGGAATCTTTCCAGGTTTAGAGGCCCCAATCAGGAGACCAATTCCCTACCAGGTAAGTTCTTAAACGTTTTGCAATGTAGAAATAGAAAAATAAACTGAGGAAAACAATATCTCAAAGGTCGACAAAAATATAAAGGATGTAAAGAGAGAGAAGCTAAATTAACCTACATAATAAAGAATGAGAAAATATTGGCGAGAAAAAAACGAGAGTATTTGAAGGCATTTTTGCAGATAAGAGGCGCCAGACATGTTAAGGTGGGGTATGTAATAAAATTGAAAAGAAGAGAGAGTATATAAAAAGTATTGCAGGTGAGATACCTGGGTGGTTCAGTCAGTTAAGCGCCCAACTCTTGATTTTGGCTTAGGTCATGATCTCAGTGTTGGCGAGTTTGAGCCCCGCCCTGGGCTCTGCCCTGACAGCATGGACTCTGCTTGGAATTCTCTCTCCTTCTCTCTCTGCCCCATCCCACTCGTGCTCTCTCTCTCTCAAAATAAATTAATAAACTTAAAAACATTTAAATATTGTTGGTATGTATAAATTGGATTCTATTTCATATTCTGAAAGGAACATAAGATAAACATGTAAAATATTTTTAAATTATTTAAGATCTTTTGAATGTGCTTCCTTGAATACAACTCCTTGCAACAATTGGACCTCATGGGTGCAGTATTTATAATGATTATCTTTGGGGGACTTTTCCATGATAATGGAACTATAGAGTCATATTCAACTCTACTTAAATCTAAGCATGCCTTAAATTTGAGCCAAGAGATGTCCATTTCTGGCATTCAGTTTGTTACAAAAATCACACAAAGAAATTAAGATGAACTCATGAGATGCAACCGTGTTCGAAATATTCTCTTAAAGGGAGAGGGATATGATAGAGAGCTGAATTCTTTACCTTAGAGTCACTGGATGCAGTGACCTTGAAGAGGCAGTATTTAAAATGGAAAATTGGAACTGTGCTTGCTGAGCTGTTTCTAAATAAAATTTCCCTTGATAAATCTCAAGGGAAGGTGGCCAACAAAGGGCTGTATATATACACGTGTTGTCTAACACAATGTTGTTTACCTTTTGCTTTTTAAAAATGTAAAAATTGTGTTTTTGTAAATAAAAATGTTCATATAATGTAAATGTAAAACTTGCAAAAGTTTTCTGTAGAAAAGTTGCAATAATAGTATAGGGAATTCCCATATACCTTCTGCTGCTGTTGCTGCTGCTGTTGTTGTTGTTAAACTATTTGAGAATAAATGGTAGATGTCAAAGCCCTTTATTCCTAAATATTTAATTATGATGCAAAATTTTAAAAGAAAGTTCAATTGTTTCTAGAGAGGTAAGGCACAAACATGAGCAATTTACTAGAGGTAGGAAGACCTAGCACACACCAGATCTGAAAGTGGCTCAGCATTTTGCCGAGGTAATAAAATAGGTTCCAGACAAGGAAGACTAAACCGTGGAATAAAAATGCTAAGGAACTGTTAGATAAATGGAACGTTTAGATTTCCTTAAGTTTTCCTTTCTGTGTATGGCCTCTATTTTTTCCAAAGTACTCTCTCTGTTTGTTGATTTTGGTCCTCTGTCTTTCATATTATTTATATTCATATCTCCTCAAATGTGTGGTGATTCTTGGTTGACTACTTAAGATTTGAATAGTAGGAAGCTGATTAGAAGTGCTGTGCATGTGGGTGGGATTTAGAGACTAACTCTGTGGGGTGTTCTGATTGCTCCTTTTTGGGGGGCAACTCCCCATGTCAATATCTTTAATCTTTTCTGTTGGGGTGATCAGATACCTCGCAGTCATCCAATCTTTCCCCTGGAGTAAATCTAAATAGCAGTAATCTCAGAGACTGGGATGAGGTAGGTATCAATATTAAGTATGTAAACTTTCATTTAAATGAATTATACTATTTTAAGTGTAGTACTTCTCACTTCAATTGTGGCTGTGTTCCCTGCTCCAGAAATTGTTTTACCCTTTCTAAAGAATAAATCCCTAATCTTTAGCCAAGATGGAAGAAAGGAAGTTGACTAGCTGTGTTCAGTGGGGTGGGGATCCAGGGATCTAACTGATTTTAGATAAAATTTAGACAATCAACCATCAGTTTTTATCATCATCTTCATTCCCATTTTCAGAAGTACCCAGTATTGCCAATTCCTGACCCTTTTGAGGGTTTCTCAGGGTGAATTGGGTTATTTTTCAGTTTTTTCCATTGCTTGGGGTTCAGCTTCCTCAGGTGTGCAAAATCAATTTCATTGTTTCCTTCTCCCGAAATTATGTTGCTTTTATTTGTCTCCCTTTACCTAGACCTTGGTACACTTATACCTTCATAATATCCCATTACTGTCATTTTTGTGAGTTTTCTGGAATATCTGGTTCACCATTCCTAACTAAAATTTCTGGATTCTATCATTTTTCAATTGTTCTGGGTGACATTTGTCCCCTTCAAGACCAACTAAAATTGGGAGGTTGTGGCATAAATGAAGATAACTTGGGGTTAAAGTTTAGAAGGGGTTATGGAGGGGAGAACAAGTGTAGACATTTCTCTAGTGGGCAGCTCAGGCTCCATGGGTTGAGCAGGATGTACTGCATTCGCTAGGGACATATTCAAGCTCTTTAAAGTTTTGGTTCATTACTGACACCAGCACCTTCAGAGCTACATTTAGTTGCATTTTACATACATTTTCCATGAGTTAATTAGCATATACCATAGCTAGCATGAGGCAGTTTCTAATCTGCCCAACCAGGAGGCTGTTGGAAGAAGAGGTGGGGAAAGCCTGACAGAGACTGTGTTTAGAAAATTTTGATATCAGGGGTGCCTGGGTGGTTCAGTCAGTTAAGCATCAGACTCTAGATTTGGGCTCAAGTCATGATCTCACGGTTTGTGGGATCAATCCCCACATTGGACATCATGCTGATAGCGTGGTGCCTTCTTGGGATTCTCTCTCTCTCTCTCTCTCTCTCTCTCTCTCTCTCAAAAAAAAACTAAATAAAATTTTTAAAAAAGAAAATTTTGATATCAGTGTTTACTCACAAAACACAAATAAAACACATATCAAATTGAACCCAATCACCTAGCTTCAGCAATTATCAAATCATGGCCAATCTTGATTCTTCTATATCTCCACTCATCCTCCTCCTCATCCCTTCCCCACTCCAACCTTTGGAATATTTTGAAACAATTCCAAACATATAATTTTACCTGTAAAAATTTTGTTATGTAACCATATGTACTTCTAAAAGCAAGGATTCTTCTTTTTAAACATAACCACAATACTATCATCAAACACACATTTCAAAATCAACAAAAATTTGAATAATTTTAACAGGTAAGCCATGAGCTAGAAGTAAGATTTGCTTCATCCATGAATAGAATTTAGAACAGTATCAAATAGCATTACATAATCCTGATCTTCCAGGAACATTCAAGAAGAATTTGTCATTTGAGGAACCATATTTTTTTCTTTTTTAAAAAGTTTTTATTTAAATTCCAGTTAGTTAGCATACAGTGTAATATTAGCTTCAGGTATAAAATATACTGATTCAACACTTCCATACAACACCCGCCGCTCATCACAACAAGTGCACTACATAATCTCCATCACCTATTTAGCCCATTCCCCCACCTATGTCCTCTCTGCTACCAGTTTGTTCTCTATAGTTTAGAGTCAGTTTCTTGGTATGCCTCTCTCTGTCTTCTTTTCCTTATGCTCCTTTATTTGGTTCTTAAATTCCACATTAGTGAAATCATATGGTATTTGTCTTACTCTGGCTGACTTATTTGGCTTAGTATAATACTCTCTAGTTCCATCCACGTTGTTACACATGGCAAGATTTCATTCCTGGAGTTTCATTCCTGGAATATGTATGTATATATATATATATATACATATATATATATACACACACACATATATATTAGTATAATATTAGTATAATATAAATATAACTATATAAAATATTAGTCCCAATAGTATATATATATATATATTAATCCGAAAAGTTTATTTTGCTTTTATTTCCCTTGCCTCAGGAGACATATCTAGTAAGAAGTTGCTATGGCAAATGTCAAAGAGGTTACTGCTGCTGTTCTCTAGGATTTTAATGGTTTCCTGTCTCACATTTAGGTGTTTTATCCATTTTTAATCTATTTTTGTGTGTGGTGTAAGAAAGTGATCCAGTTTCGTTCTTCTGTATGTTGCTGTCCAGTTTTCCCAGCACCATTTGTTGATGAGACTATTTTTTCACCATTGGATATACTTCCCTGCTTTTCAAAGCACATAATAATGCTTTGACCATATAATTGTGGGTTCATTTCTGGATTTTCTTTTTTTAATGTTTATTTATTTATTTTTTAGAGAGAGAAAGAGTGTGAGCAGGGGAGGGGCAGAGAGAGTGGGAAGGAGAAAATCCCAAGCAGTCTCCACATTGTCAGCGCAGAGCCTGACAAGAGGCTTGATCTCACAAACCATGAGATCATGACCTGAGCAGAAATCAAGAGTTGGACGCTTAACTGAATGAGCCACCCAGGCACCCCTCATTTCTGGATTTTGTATTATTTTCTATTGATCTATGTGCCTATTTTTGTACCAGTACCATACTGTTTTGATTACTACTTTGTGATATATAGCTTTGTAATATAACTTGAAGTCTGGAATTGTGATGCCTTCAGCTTTGTTTTTCTTTTTCAAGGTTGCTTTGGCTATTCAGGGTCTTTGTGTTTCCATAAAAATTTTATAATTGTTTATTCTAGCTCTGTGAAAGATGCTGTTGGTATTTTGATAAGCATTGCATTAAATGTGTAGATTGCTTTGGGTAGTATAGACATTTTAACAATATTTGTTCTTCCAATCCATGAGCATGGAATATCTTTTCATTTCTTTGTGCTCCCCTCAATTTCTTTCATCAGCGTTCTACAGTTTTCAGAGTACAGGTATTTCACCTCTTTGGTTAAGTTTATTCCTAGGTATCTTATGGTTTTTGATGCAATTTTAAATGAAATTGATTCCTTGGTTTCTCTTTCTGCTGCTTCATTATTGATGTATAGAAATGCAACAGAGTTCTGTGCATTGATTTTGAATCCTGAAACTTTACTGAATTCGTGTATCAGTTCTAGCAATTTTTTTTGTGAAGTCTTTTGCGTTTTCTGTGTAGAATATTGTGTCTTCTGCAAATAGTGAAAGTTTGACTTCTTCCTTGCTGATTTGGATTCTTTTTTTCTTTTTGTTGTCTGATTGCTGTGACTAGGACTTCCAATACTATGTTAAATAACAGTAGTGAGAGTGGACATCCTTGTCTTCTTCCTGGCCATAGAGGAAAAGCTCTCAGTTTTTCCCCATTGAGGATGATACCTGTGGGTTTTTCATAGATGGCTCTTTTTTTTTTTAATTTTTTTTTAACGTTTATTTATTTTTGTGACAGAGAGAGAGAGAGAGAGCATGAACAGGGGAGGGTCAGAGAAAGAGGGAGACACAGAATCTGAAACAGGCTCCAGGCTCTGAGCTGTCAGCACAGAGCCCGATGCGGGTCTCGAACCCATGGACCACGAGATCATGACCTGAGCCGAAGTCGGACGCTTAACCAACTGAGCCACCCAGGCGCCCCTATAGATGGCTCTTATGCTGAGTTATGTTCCCTCTAACCCTACTTTGTTGAGGGTTTTTATCATGAGTGGATGTTGTACTTTGTCAAATGTTTTTTCTGCATCTATTGAAAGGATCATGTGGTTCTCTTCTTTTACTAATGTGGTGTATCATGTTGACTGATTTGCAAATATTGACTCCCCTTGCAAACCAGGAATGAATCCCACTTGATTGTGGTGAATGATTCTTTTAATGTACTCTTGGATTTGATCTGCTTTTTATTTTACTGAGAATTTTTGCATCAATCTTCATCAGGGATATTGGCCTGGAGTTCTTTTTTCTTTTTTAGTGGAGTCTTTATCTGGTTTTGGTGTGAGGGTAATGCTGGCCTCATAGAATTAATTTGTGAATTTTCTTTTCATTTCTATTTTTTGAAATAGTTTGAGAAAAATAGGCTATTAACTCTTCTTTAAATGTTTGGTAGAATTCCCCTATGAAGCCATCTGGCCCTGGACTTTTGTTTGTTAGGTGATTTTTGATTATTGATTCATTTTTTTTTTTTTATTTTTTTTTTTCATCGTTTATTTATTTTTGGGACAGAGAGAGATAGAGCATGAACGGGGGAGGGGCAGAGAGAGAGGGAGACACAGAATCGGAAACAGGCTCCAGGCTCTGAGCCATCAGCCCAGAGCCTGATGCGGGGCTCGAACTCACGTACCGCGAGATCGTGACCTGGCTGAAGTCGGACGCTTAACCGACTGCGCCACCCAGGCGCCCCATCAATTTTTTGAAGGTTATCAGTCTGTTCAAGTTTTTCTATTTTTCCTGTTTCTGTTTTGGTAGTTTATATGTTTCCAGGAATTTATCCATTCCAGGTTGTTCAATTTGTTAGCATATAGGTTTTTTTTTTTTTATTTCTCTTATAATTTTTTGTATTTCTGTGGTGTTGGTTGTTCTTTCTCCTCTCTCATTTGTGATTTCATGTATTTGGGTCCTTTCTCTTTTCTTTTTGATAAGCCTGGCTATGGGTTTATCAATTTTACTAAGTTTTTCAATGATCTAGCTCCTAGTTTAATTAATTTGTCCTATTGGTTTTTTGAAGCTTCTATATCATTTATTTCTGCTCTCATCTTTATTATTTCCTTCCTTCTGCTGGCTTTAGGCTTCATTTGTTGTTCTTTTTGTAACTCCTTAAGGTGTAAGGTTAGGCTAGGTTTTTTTTGTGAGATTTTTCTTGTTTCTTAAGATATGCCTCTATTGCTATATACTTCCCTATGTGGACCACTTTTGCTGCATCACAAAGGTTTTGGACCATGTGTTTTCATTTTCATTTGTTTTCACATATTTTTTTTAATTTTTCCTTTGATTTCCCAGTTGACCCATTTATTATTTAGTAGCAGGTTGATTAACCTCCATGTATTTGTGTTTTTCCAAATTTTTTCTTCTGGTTTCCTAGCATTTGGTCATAAAAGAATACAAGATATGATCTCAATATTTTTGTATTTATTGAGGTTTGGTTTGTGACCTATTATGTGATCTGTTCATGAGAATGTCCCATGTGCACTTGAAAAGAATGTGTATTCTAATGTTTTAGAATGGAAAGTTCTGAATATATTTGTTAAGTCCATCTGATACAGTGTGTCAGTCAAAGCCAATTTTTCCTTGTTGATTTTCTGTTTAGATGATCTGTCCATTGCTGTAAGCGGGGTATTGAAGTCCGCTACTATTATGGTGTTATTGTCAATAAGTTTGCTTATGTTTGTGATTAATTGATTTATATATTTGGGTGTTTTCATGTTGGGGACATAAGTATTTACAGTCATTAGATCTTTTTTTTAAAATTTTTTTTAACGTTTATTTATTTTTGAGACAGAGAGAGACAGAGCATGAACAGGGGAGGGGCAGAGAGAGAGGGAGACACAGAATCAGAAGCAGGTTCCAGGCTCTGAGCCATCAGCCCAGAGCCTGACGCGGTGCTCAAACTCACGGACCGCAAGATCGTGACCTGAGTTGAAGTCAGACGCTTAACCAACTGAGGCACCCAGGCGCCCCAGCAGTCATTAGATCTTCTTGATGGATAGACCCCTTAATTATGATATAATGACCTTCTTCATCTCGTTAGAGTCTTTGTTTTAAAATCTAGTTTGTCTATTATAAGTATGGCCATGCTGGCTTTCTTTTGGTGTCCATTAGCATGAAAGATGGTTCTCCATCCCCTCCCTATCAATCTTCAGGTCTCTACATCTAAAATTAGTCTCTTGTGGGTGGAGAGGCGGTGCATGCTACACGGACTGGTGGGAGGGAGCCGGGGCAGAGGGGCATCCCGCCAGCAAAGCAGAGCCCCTGAGTCTGGCTTGGAAAAGAGGAGGGGCCAGACAAAGTGTGTTCAGACAGCAACCGGGACTTAACATCTGGAAGGTTATCAGCTAACAGCTCTGCTCCAAGAGCAGGAAGGCTGGAGGACAACGGGAGGGACAGTTGTTGAGTCCCGGATGACAGAGAACAGCTTGGTGGGGAACAAAGGCACTCGCCAGCAACATCTCCTTCGCCCATCCTCCAGCCAAAGTCTGAAAGGGAACCAGTTCCTGTCAGGGAACTTGCTTGAACCACGGAAACACTGTTTCTGCGGATCCATCCATTCAGCAGTGGGTCTGACTCCCTCCTGGTGCTGCAGGGGCCCTCCTGAAGTGGATCACCAATGGAGAAGTGAACTGAGCCTGCCCCTCTGGCCCCTGTGCACCTTGCCGATCCACCCCGCTATTATGCCAGGTACCCAGCACCACAAACCTGAGAGTGTGCAGGTAGCCCAAACAGGCCACGCCACCCCACAGTGAATCCCACCACTAGGAGAGGGTAAGAGAAAGCACACACCAGTCTGACTGTGGCCCCAGCCGTGGGCTGGGGAAAGACATCAGGTGTGACTGTGGCCCTGCCCAAAACGCAACTTATTCAAGACAGCACAGGGGAAGTACCCGCAGTTCCGCACCACTCCAGGGACTATCCAAAATGATGAACCGGAAGAATTCCCCTCAAAAGAATCTCCAGGAAATAACGACAGCTAACTAACTGATCAAAAACGATTTCAATAATATAACAGAAAGTGAATCTAGAATAATAGTCATAAAATTAATCGCTGGGCTTGAAAACAGTATAAAGAACATCAGAGAATCTATTGCTATAGAGTTCAAGGAACTAAAGAACAGCCAGGAGGAGCTAAAAAAAATGCTATAAATGAGCTGCAAAAAAAAAAAATGGAAACAGCCACAGCTCAGATTGAAGAGGCAGAGGAGAGAATAGGTGAACTGGAAGATAAAATTATGGAAAAAGAGGAAGCTGAGAAAAAGAGAGATAAAAAAAATCCAGGAGTATGAGGGGAAAATGAGAGAACTAAGTGATGCACTAAAGAGAAATAATTTATGCAAAATTGGTATTCCAGAGGAGGAAGAGAGAGGAAAAGGTGCTGAAGGGGTACTTGAAGAAATAATAGCTGAGAACTTCCCGGATCTGGGGAAGGAAAAAGGCACTGAAATCCAAGAGGCACAGAGAACTCCCTTCAGACGGAACTTGAATCGATCTGCACAACATATCATAGTGAAACTGGCAAACTACAAGGATAAAGAGAAAATTCTGAAAGCAGCTAGGGATAAACATGCTCTAACATATAAAGGGAGACCAATAAGACTCGTGACGGATCTCTCTACTGAAACTTGGCAGGCAAGAAAGGAATAGTAGGAAACCTTCAACGTGATGAATAGAAAAAATATGCAGCTGAGAATCCTTTATCCAGCAAGTCTGTCATTTAGAATAGAAGGAGAGATAAAAGTCTTCCCAAACAAACAAAAACTCAAGGAATTCATCACCACTAAACCAGCCCTACAAGAGATGCTAAGGGGGATCCTGTGAGAGAAAGTACCAGACATCGCTACAAGCATGAAACCTACGGACATCACAATGACTCTAAACCCATATCTTCCAATAATAACTCTGAAGGTAAATGGACTAAATGCGCCAACCAAAAGACATAGGGTATCAGAATGGATAAAAAAAAAAAAAAACAGGACCCATCTATTTGCTGTCTACAAGAGACTCATTTTAGACCTGCGGACACATTCAGATTGAAAGTGAGGGGATGGAGAACTATTTATCATGCTACTGGAAGTGAAAAGAAAGCTGGAGTAGCCATACTTATATCAGACAAACTAGACTTTAAATTAAAGGCTAGAACAAGAGATGAAGAGGGGCATTATATAATAATTACAGGGTCTATCCATCAGGAAGAGCTAACAATTATAAATGTATATGCACCAAATACGGAAGCCCCCAAATGTATAAAACAATTACTCACAAACATAAGCAACCTTATTGATAAGAATGTGGTAATTGCAGGGGACTTTAACACCCCACTTACAGAAATGGATAGATCATCTAGACACACGGTCAATAAAGAAACAAGGGCCCTGAATGAGACATTGGATTAGATGGACTTGACAGATATATTTAGAACTCTGCATCTCAAAGCAACAGAATATACTTTCTTCTCGAGTGCACATGGAACATTCTTCAAGATAGATCACATATTGGGTCACAAAACAGCCCTTCATAAGTATACAAGAATTGAAATCATACCATGCATACTTCCAGACCGCAATGCTATGAAGCTTGAAATCAACCACAGGAAAAAGTCTGGAAAACCTCCAAAAGCATGGAGGTTAAAGAACTCCCTACTAAATAATGTATGGGTCAACCAGGCAACTAGAGAAGAAATTAAAAAATATATGGAAACAAACAAAAATGAAAATACAACAATCCAAATGCTTTGGGATGCAGCGAAGGCAGTCCTGTGAGGAAAATACTTTGCAATCCAGGCCTATCTCAAGAAACAAGAAAAATCCCAAATACAAAATCTAACAGCACACCTAAAGGAAATGGAAGCAGAACAGCAAAGACACCCCAAACCCAGCAGAAGAAGAGAAACAATAAAGATTAGAGCAGAAATAAACAATATAGAATCTAAAAAATCTGTACAGCAGATCAATGAAACCAAGAGTTGGTTTTTTAAAAAATAAACAAATTGATAAAACTCTAGCCAGGCTTCTCAAAAAGAAAAGAGAGGTGACCCAAATAGATAAAATCATGAATGAAAATGGACTTATTACAACCAATCCCTCAGAGATACAAGGAATTATCAGGGAATACTATGAAAAATTATATGCCAACAAACTGGACAACCTGGAAGAAATGGACAAATTCCTAAACACCCATACACTTCCAAAACTCAATCAGGAGGAAATAGAAAGCTTGAACAGACCCATAACCAGCGAAGAAATTGAATCAGTCATCAAAAATCTCCCAACAAATAAGAGTCCAGGACCAGATGGCTTCCCAGGGAAGTTCTACCAGACGTTTAAAGCAGAGATAATACCTATCCTTCTCAAGCTATTCCAAAAAACAGAAAGGGAAGGAAAACTTCCAGACTCACTCTATGAAGCCAGCATTCCTTTGATTCCTAAACCAGACAGAGACCCAGTGAAAAAAGAGAACTACAGGCCAATATCCCTGATGAATATGGATGCAAAAATTCGCAATAAGATACTAGCAAATCGAATTCAACGGCATATAAAAAGAATTATTCACCATGATCAAGTGGGATTCATTCCTGGGATGCAGGGCTGGTTCAACATTCGCAAATCAATCAACGTGATACATCACATTAATAAAAGAAAAGGTAAGAACCATATGATCCTGTCAATCAGGATGCAGAAAAAGCATTTGACAAAATTCAGCATCCTTTCTTAATAAAAACTCTCGAGTAAGTCAGGATAGAAGGAACATACTTAAAGATCATAAAAGCCATTTATGAAAAGCCCACAGCTAACATCATCCTCAGTGGGGAAAAACTGACAGCTTTTTCCCTGAGATCAGGAACATGACAGGGATGTCCACTCTCACCGCTGTGGTTTCACATAGGGTTGGAAGTTCTAGCATCAGCAATCAGACAACAAAAGGAAATCAAAGGCATCAAAATTGGCAAAGATGAAGTTAAGCTGTCACTTTTTGCAGATGACATGATATTATAGGTGGAAAATCCGTTAGACTCCACCAAAAGTCTGCTAGAACTGATACATGAATTTAGCAAAGTTGCGGGATACAAAATCAATGTACAGAAATCAGTTGCATTCTTATACACTAATAATGAAGCAACAGAAAGATAAATAAATAAACTGATCCATGGGGGAGGGGAAGGAAAAAAAAAAGAGGTTAGAGTGGGAGAGAGACAAAGCATAAGAGACTGTTGAGAACTGAGAACAAACTAAGGGTTGATGGGGGGTGGGAGGGAGGAGAGGGTGGGTGATGGGTATTGAGGAGGGCACCTTTTGGGATGAGCACTGGGTGTTGTATGGAAACCAATTTGACAATAAATTTCATATATAAATAAAAAATAAACTAAAATAAAATAAATAAAAATAAAAATAAAAAAATAAACTGATCCCATTCACAATTGCCCCCAGAAGCATAAAATACCTAGGAATAAATCTAACCAAAGATGTAAAGGATCTGTATGCTGAAACCTAGAGAAAGCTTATGAAGGAAATGGAAGCAGATATAAAGAAATGGAAAAACATTCCGTGCTCATGGGTTGGAAGAATAAATATTGTCAAAATGTCAATACTACCCAAAGCTATCTACACATTCAATGCAATCCCAAGCAAAATTGCACCAGCATTCTTCTCGAAGCTAGAACAAGCAGTCCTAAAATTATATGGAACCACAAAAGGCCCGAATAGCCAAAGTAATTTTGAAGAAGACCAAAGCAGGAAGCATCACAATCCCAGACTTTAGCCTCTACTCCAAAGCTGTCATCATC